>NC_039368.1:89972648-90154917 GCF_003573695.1 Papaver somniferum | reverse complement strand
CTCTCTGTTCCTACTAGTTTTATTTTCGTAGTTTACAAAGATGCCCCCGAATGTCTCTAACACGTGGGAATCATGCATACATGTCTATTTAGGCACCAAGAATTCAGATTAAGACAGACATCCTATTTAGAAATGATTATTTCCATTATTTTTAAAGGCACATAAATATTAAATTTTCATTTTCTTATTTTTAGCACATAGTGTAGAATTTGATTTCTAATCCTATTGAGTTCAGTTAAATCCGAGAAAAATGTTCGTACTGTCACACCATAAATCCCTTAAAACGAACTTTGTCCTTAAAGTTCAGAATAAAACTTAAAAGTAAAGAAGGTTACATGTGGTCGCATTACAACTACAACACTGACGAGTCCGCAACACACAGTCCCGAATGAACCGAAACTGCTCTGATACCAAACTGTGACGGACTAAGAATGTTTTGCTTCCAACGGGTCGGTTTACGACCCGCTTGACAAGGTCTAACTTCCTGATACGCCACTCGAGAATTAGGGCTTTCAAATTTTTCGGATTTTCTTAGCATATGTCCCATACCATAGTACTCATAAATCCTACAGGCACAATGGTCACCGAATCGGATAAATAATTTCCATCTTTCTACTGTTTTTTGTTCATTGCTCCTTTCAAAGTCAGACTCGTCAGTAAGGTAGTCGGTGAAACACGTATCAATGCAAGTTTGTTTTGTTGGAACACTGGATTCATATATATTCGAGATTGACAAATCTTTATCTTTAATAAATTTTATTGAAACAAGACTTTAGTTCCTGGAGATGCGTTTATCAGAGATATCACTTCTGTCCATATCAGATCGCTATAAACACAGACTTATAAGGTCTTTAATGTGTTTGCCTGCTCTGATACCAATTGAAAATGCGGGGGGTACAAAAGCCACACCCAACAATTCGTTAGGAAATATGAGGGGACTTAATCCAATATACTTTAAAGAGAATCAACTAGACAGTCAGACTCAATCTTTAGAAAAGTATATCAAAGAGTTTATATCTCTATCTCTCGATTCAATCTGCAATCAACAAATAGAAATTTGCGAGCCCGATTGAATAAAAGAGTAGTATCTTGAACGGTACTAAAGACCAATGTTCAAGGATCAATCAATTTCAATCAACAACCAAAGGTTGGATTTCCTAATTGATCGATAGAATGCACAACCTGGGATATTTCAATTATATAACAAAATATAACGCGGAAAAGAAATAACACAGACACCATAATTTTGTTAATGAGGAAAACCGCAAATGGAGAAAAACCTCGGGACCTAGTCCATCTTTGAACACCATAGTGTATTAAGCCGCTACAGACACTAGCCTACTACCAATGAACTTCAGACTCGACTGTAGTTGAACCCTAATCAATCTCACACTGATTCAAGGTATTGTTGTGTTCCTTGCGTCTCTGATCCTAGCAGGATACTACGCACTTGATTCCCTTAGCTGATCTCACCCACAACCAAGAGTTGCTACGACCCAAAGTTGAAGACTTGATAAACAAATCTGTCTCACACAGAAAAATCTATTGGAATAGATGGATTTGTCTCCCACAGAAATACCTATGAGTTTTGTTCCGTCTTTTGATAAATCAAGGTGAACATGAACCAATTGATAAACCAGTCTTATATTCCCGAAGAACAACCTAGTGTTATCAATCACCTTACAATAATCTTAATCGATTAACGAAACAAGATATTATGGAATCACAAACGATGAGACGAAGGTGTTTGTGATTACTTTTTTTATCTTTCCTATATGAGAAATTAATCTCAACCCAATCTTATGATTGCACTCAATCATGATAGAAACATCAAGATCAGATCACGCAACTACAGAGAAAATAGTTGGGTCTGGCTTCACAATCCCAATGAAGTCTTTAAGTCGTTAACCTAAGGGTCTCGTGATAAACCTAAGGTTAAAGGATAATTGACTCTAGCTTATGTAACTAGTAACACACATAAGTGTGGGGATTAGGTTTCTCAGTTGCTAGAGTTCTCCTTTATATAGTTTTCAAATCAGGGTTTGCAATGTAAGTTACCTTGGTAACAAAGCATTCAATATTCACCGTTAGATGAAAAACCTGATTCAACCAAGCTAATATCTTTCAACTGTTAGATCGAACTTAGCCTGTTACACATCAATGAAATGTATCCTCATTTACGTTTATGTAACCATACCTAAACGTGTACCATGTTGGCTCAACAATAGTTAACCGAAGTTAGCCATATGATCACTCTCATATCAACCTTGTTCATTTAACCATAACTAGTTCAAATAACTCAAATAAAACTAGTTAAAGATTTCTTCAATTGCTATATTCTCATAGAAGTATACAAGAACACAATTGAAGCAAAATCGGTTTGATTCACTCGAATCAATACATGAACATTATAGCCACTGTTTGCAAAGATTGCATTCCATATTATATAAATGTTTAAGTTCATGTACAGAACCGATTTTAGAATTTAACCTTCAAGTATGCAAACGGGTACGCATACTTGGAATACCCGGACAAGATTGGGTTTCGCCAGTACACAAATGGGTACGCGTACTTACAATCCCAGCAGAAATATTCGGACATGAACCTTACGCCAGTACGCGAATGGGTACGCATACTTAGGTTCCTGAATTTCTCAAGCCAACAGGTAAGCGTACGGGTATGCATACTATGGTTCCCGGACATGGATTACATATGTGCAAGAGTACACAACATGTCATATCCAATAATGGTTAAGTGTTCTGAACTTTTATTTCAATCATTGAAACTTTCTTAGAGGATGAGAATAGCCATTTTCACACACTATTAGCATCAAAGCAATTTTCAAGTTATTGAAATAATCATAACGAAACATTCCAAGTCTACACCAAATGATTGTATCACACAAACCATGTAAGATGTTACTCGGAAATTTTCACATGATCATATTTTGACTTGCGTCAATAATCTAAGATGAACTTGGTCTAAGAGAAATCTTTCCAACACATGCTTCGAGAAATACATAAGCGAGTTAAACTCAGCTCCAAATCTCAAATGTGTATAATATAAAACTATATCGTAACACAAATTATGTCTCAATATAGGAGATAGAGTAGAAATAGACTTTCCAAGTGATAGATGAGTTTCAGTTTCCACATACCTTTGTTTATGAAGTTCTGATAAGTGCATAATTCATATGATTTTAGTATCCGTTCCATACTTGCTTTAGCTATTATTCTTGCATATTTTGGTATTATTACTCTTGTTTTCTCTTATTTGTCTAAATTAGGTGAATCATCCACAAATGAGCTATAAAGTTCTGGAAAGATCTAGGAAGAGAAGTATTCCAAGTATCCAAGTGCCAAAGTCCAAGAGAAGTCGAAGAAGTGCGACGAAAAGGAGCAAAACGCCCAAAATCAAGACTCAGGCCAAAGACTGATCTTAACTCATTCAAATTAAGAATTTCTCATCACCATCTTGAATAGAATCGAAATATAAAAAGAATGCAAAAAGAATGAGGTTATTCCGAGTACGGGTGAAGAAGTTATGGCCAAAACAGTTTTATTGAAAACCGAAGATAGTGCAGTCCGCGAACTGGGTTCATAGACTTAATTCCTAAAATTTATGCTGGATTTTGAATTTTGTGGACTGGGTTCGCGAACTTAGCAAGTGGAAAACGTGTATTAACACCTTGGAAGGCCTAAGGGCACGTTTGGGGTTGTTATTTCGGGTCGGGTTTCTTAACCGATCTAAATACTTGGAGACCAAGCAATGTAAACCTATAAAAAGGTATTAGGTCATGTAAAATAGAATCATTGAATCATCATCTCATATCACAAGTTTTACATCAAAAACCTAGGGTTTACCCCTTTAGGGGGAAACCACCATTATTGTTCTTCTTTGTAATATGAGTAGCTAAATCCTTTGTTGATTAAGGATGAATTCAATGTTCTAAGCGTGAAGCTTTATTATTAATACAAACCTATTGAGAGTTTTAATCATCATTGTTTGTTTTCACTATATCTAGGGTTTATGATTGATTTCTAGATTGTTCAAGTGTACAATTGAATTAATCTATTGATCATTCTATTGCTAGTAATGGGTTAGGATATCCGTGTAATTATTTAATAACCCTTAAACAAGTAGAGAACATGAGACCTCTAAGAGGGATTCTATGGAGAAATCATGTGTGAAGACAACACTATTAAGTGGACCTTGCGCTAAGAGTCTAACTTCTAGGATCAATCTAAGTTCACATGGCTTAAAGCATCCGATTGGGTTACACCTTGAGTGCGCTACTACTTGGTAGTTCAGTTGGATAGAACTTGATATGCGATCGCTTCGGTATCCAATTACATAAGGGACTTTGGGGATAACACTGCTCTAGCTGCTTTCCTACGGTTGGTAATGAATGGTTCTTATGAATGATAGATAAGTATTCTAATCCTGTGAATGCTTGGTAACAGCGAAGGATTCCTTAATCATCCCTTTCTTCTTATTGTCTTTATCTATCTTATAAACCAAAACCCCCCTTTGTTATTTACTTTATCGTGCTGATCAAATAACCTATCAATTACACAACTCTCTGTGGGGACGATCTCTTACTACCGCGATATTACCAGTTAATTAGTGGGAAATATCATTATTAATTTGTTGCATTAACGACACACATCAAATTTTGGCGCCGCTGCCGGAGAGCAGTCGCTAATTCATTTGTTATTTGTTTAGATTGTTTTTA
Source organism: Papaver somniferum (assembly GCF_003573695.1). Lineage (NCBI taxonomy): Eukaryota > Viridiplantae > Streptophyta > Magnoliopsida > Ranunculales > Papaveraceae > Papaver > Papaver somniferum. The sequence continues at coordinate 90,150,182 of NC_039368.1, read as the reverse complement.
TTTTTGTTTTGATTTTCTGTTCTTGTGAGTCGTCATGTTTCCTTACGAAAATAACATGTACGGAGCACAAGATCAATCATATAATAGTGGTAATCAATATGGTTTTCAATATCATTCATATGATAACTACCAACCATCCCATGAGTATAATCAAAACCAATCTTTTGGCTATGATCAATATCCCACGGAACCTTATGGATATTCTCATACATGTCAACAGCCTTATGACGGGCATGTAAGTGAACAATCACAAGGATGGGAGGATAGTTATGCTTCTAATCCTATATCTTCAAGTGTTGCAGAACAAATATGTAGCATGATATAAGATCTTCATGTGCAAATGGAAAATTATTATGAAGGATTAAAGCAACATTAACAAAGTGTTGATCAGTCACTTCAAAAACTTCAGGAGGGAATTAACAACTTAAGGAGAGACATGAATCGGCTTGAGGAGGAAATGGAGAAAGATGAGAAACCTTCGGAAAGCCTTTGTAATAGTGATGAAGTTATTCCAACTCCAGAACGTAATTATGATCATTCGCCTATTTAAAAGGAGGAGCCTTGGTATGACCGAACCGTTGTTATGAACGGTGTGACATACTCAAATGCATTTCAACGTTACAATGAACATCCATATTACAATGTTTTTAGACCGGTTGATTTGCAAGAAGAAGACCCGATTATCTATTTGTCGGAGACTCATAAGGAATACCTTAGGATTTGCACCAATGAACTAGAATTTTTTGGGGAGGATTCCGATTACGATAACGAGGTTGACGAAGAGATTGAGATTGAGAATGAAACCAAATTGGTTAAAGTCGTGGAAGACCCAATTGAGATAGATAACAATAGTTTGATAGAGGACCACGATATACTTGAGGTACATAATTCACTGTTACTTATGAATGAGGATCCGAAACAAGGTTTGTCTAATACTTTGCTTAATTCTATATCTATTGATCCTTTTTATCCAATTGAAGTAGATTCTAAAAGAGTTGTTAACCCAACTTTTAAGAAAATACCTCATTTAGGATTGGAGTTGTGCGCTTCCAAAGTTTTAACGGATTATTTTGCTTCTAAGTATCCACCACTTGATGTGTTTGATTCGAGTATTGTGCAGGTTCACCGAGCTGAGGAACCTTTTGAAGTTCCCGAATTCTATGTTCTCTATCCACTTCCGAGTGTAGAAAGGACTAAGTGTGGGGGAAACTTCAATAAAGTGATAGTTTCAATATTTATGTTTTGTGCTAATGATTTTTTGAAGCTATTATTTGAATTGCAGATTGTTATTTGGAAGGATTACCAAATTTTCAGATTGTTGGTGTATGGACGATAACAATAACGTCGGGCTTTGACGACATTAAACCAAGCGCTTCGTGGGAGGTAACCCATCGGTTTTGTATCTCTATCCCTTTTGTTTTTAATTTTATTAGTTTTTCATATTATATCTTGCATTTCCATCTTAGATTTACAAAGTCCTATATCTATAATGAAAGTTTTGATGAAACTATTCTCGTCAGAAAAATTCTGACTGCGCACTTGTCACCAAAACAACTCTCGAGACTTCATACGGAGTCCGATTTGAGTGTTGACCCCAACTTTTAAATAAGACAGACATACCTATCTTTTTCAAAAATAAAATTTGAATTCGGAGTCTGTTAAGTTGGAGCGATAGGCCTGGACATTTGAGTTTCAGTATTTTTTACAGAACTGTTTCAGATTGCATGTCAGTCAGTCTGGAGGCCATTAAAGTCATAACATTTATCAAAACATTGTGAAATTTTGACAAGTCATAGAAAAGATGTAGGCGAACAACTTTCATTTAGGATGTTTTTCCTAGTTCCCTACCCATTGGTACAATTTTTGAGTTTTTCAGGGCTGTTATGTCAGAAATCAGAATTTTCGGTTTTGAACATTGAGGACAATGTTGAGTTTAAGTGTGGGGGAGTAGTTAAGCATGTTTAGATTGCATAAAAAAATAACCTATAAATAAATAATACTCTTTGATTTCTTGCATTCTTGAGACTTCATATTTTGGAGTTAATTTTGAGTTATTTAGGATGACACTCTACACCTTTTTAAGGTTCAAACAGTTCTTACAGCTATAGATTGAGTTCCACTTTATCCTTCCACAGTCCTTAAATATATACGTTCATAATTGATTGTGAAACTTAGCTATGATAGTCGTTTTAAAGATTTATCCTCGCATTTAATCATTAATGAATCACTTTATTTTTATTTTTGCAGTTATATGTTTCTCTAAAGTGATTTGGTGGGATCCTGATACTTCCATGGATGTTGTAGCAAGGTAATCATTGTTTGAGCATATAAAGCCCCATAGACAATTGTCTTACACTCTTAAACAGTAAAGAGTGAGCCGTAAAAAAGAAAAACAAGAGAAAAAGAAACATAAATAAGGCTCCTCTTCTTTTATCAACACTAATAAGTGATAGGTCTGGAATTTCAGAATAATCATAGTCGATGAAAACAAAAACCATATCATCATAATATAGCAAGTCAAAAAGAGTATTGATGAGGTTCTTGACACTTGGATAGCAGTATGTGTGAAACGTTGTCCCTGTCTCCGTCGCCTTAGCAAGCGTGGAGTGCAGGATCCAAGACAACTATCATGTACTTATTGAAAAGGGACATGCGCTTAGAGTATCTAATCATGTGGTCGAGTTAACTGGGTCTCTCAACTATTGCGCTATAAATAAATATGTTTTAGAGACATTCATACAAGTATTGTAGGTAACATCTTTCACTTTAGTCAACATTTTGCACACTTCATTTTTCTATTTCCATTTTCTTATCTATTCATGTGATTTCAGTATGCGAGTGTTGTGATAAACGTTGCAACAAGTACAATGACTATCTTACTAAAGTTTTGCAATCAGGTTGAATGACATACGTAAGTAATTGCTTATGTGTGCGGATTGGAATGTATGTGGGATGTTTGCAGCTAAAGAACTTATGCAAGCTAATTATTTGGATTTTTGCTTTGTGTCTATCCTTAGTGTTTCTTCCAAGGCGAGAAATTGGAGTAGGTTTTGTGGGTATACCTATTGTAAGCCCTCACGAGATTAGAACTCGTCCACTAGGGACACCTAGGGGTTTAAAGGTATGTTATTCATGCTAAGAGTAACCGTTTCCTCAACGAGATGGAGTTGTTTTATTTAGGATTAGTTTTATTCAGTTTTCCCGAGGACTAGAAAAATCTAAGTGTGGGGGGATTTTATAACTGCATAATTCATATGATTTTAGTATCCATTCCATATTTAGCTATTATTCTTGCATATTTTGGTATTATTACTCTTGTTTTCTCTTATTTGTCTCAATTAGGTGAATCATCCACAAAGGAGCTATAAAGTGCTGGAAAGATCTAGGAATAGAAGTATTCCAAGTATCCAAGTGCCAAAGTACAAGAGAAGTGGAAGAAGTGCGACGAAAAGGAGCAAAACGCTCAAATTCAAGACTCAAGCCAAAGACCGATCTTAACTCATTCAAATTAAAGATTTCTCATCACCATCTTGAAGAGAATTGAAACATAAACAGAATGCAAAAAGAATGATGTTATTCCGAGTACAGATGAAGAAGTTATGGCCAAAACAGTTTTATTGAAAACCGAAGATAGTGCAGTCCGCGAACTGGGTTCATAGACTTAATTCCGAAAATTTATGCTGGATTTTGAATTTTGTGGACTGGTTTCACGAACTTAGCAAGTGGAAAACGTGTATTAACACCTTGGAAGGCCTAAGGGCACGTTTAGGGTCGTTATTTCGGGTCGGGTTTCTTAACCGAACTAAATACTTGGAGACCAAGCAATATAAACCTATAAAAGGTATTAGGTTATGTAAAATAGAATCATTCAATCATCATCTCATATCACAAGTTTTACATCAAAAACCCGGGGTTTACCCCTTTAGGGGGAAACCATCATTATTGTTCTTCTTTGTAATATGAGTAGCTAAATCCTTTGTTGATTAAGATGAATTCAATGTTCTAAGCGTGAAGCTTTATTGTTAATACAAACCTATTGAGAGTTTTAATCATCATTGTTTGTTTTCACTATATCTAGGGTTTATGATTGATTTCTACATTGTTCAAGTGTACAATTGGATTAATCTATTGATCATTCTATTGCTAGTAATGGGTTAGGATATCCGTGTAATTGTTGAATAACCCTTACACAAGTAGAGAACATGAGACCTATAAGAGGGATTCTATGGAGCAATCATGTGTGAAGAAAACACTAGTAAGTGGCCCTTGCGCTAAGAGTCTAACTGCTAGGATCAATCTAAGTTCACATAGCTTAAAACATCCGATTGGTTTACACATTGAGTGCACTACTACTTGGTGGTTCAGTTGGATAGAACTTGATATGCGAGCGCTTCGGTATCCAGTTACATAAGGGACTTTGGGGATAACACTACTCTAGCTGCTTTCCTACGGTTGGTGATGAATGGTTCTTATGAACGATAGATAAGTATTTTAATCATGTGAATGCTTGGTAATGGCGATTCCTTAATCATCACTTTCTTCTTATTGTCTTTATTTATCTTATAAACCAAAACCCCCCCTTGTTATTTACTTTATCTTGTTGATCAAATAACCAATCAATTACACAGCTCTCTGTGGGAACGTTCTCTTACTACCGCTATATTACCAGTTAATTAATGGGAAATATCATTATTAATTTGTGGCATTAACAACACGCATCAAGTTCCACAAGCTCTCCTTAGTAGTTCTTCGTCTTCAAATAATGAACGCCATGAAGTCTAAGGCTCAACTACACAATCTATGTCCTAGTCCGAGATACCTATAAGTAGACTAGAAATCAAAACTTATAGTTTTGATCACTAACATTGACAAACATGCTTGAGATAGCAACGGATGCGAGTTCGACCGAGCAGTGCTCTAGCAATCTCCCTCTTTGTCAATTTTAGTGACAAAACTATGGATACATATGGATTACAAAATAAATAAAACTTGGTAGATTCTCATCCAAATGCTTGATCTCCTTAGAATCTTTAACACGACTCGAAATCTTCGTCACTTCCAAGTACTCCATGATTCCAAACGTGTTCAACTCAGCATCATAGTTGTTGAAGATCCGTAGTGATAACAATGAGAAAACAAATACTCTTGATCATTGTTATACAGTGTCATAGTATTATTACACAACATCAAAGTTCAATTGTATCACAACTTTGACAACAATACTATGGTGATATGTATCACCCCCCTTTAGTCAATACTTCATATCGACATGAAAAACACTCCCCCTTACATAATGATCCGTAAACCATATGTATTTGTAGTATGAAACTACACATTAATTCTCCCCCTTTTTATCAATATAAATTGGAAAATGTACGAAAACCTGTGGGATCCTCATGAAATTTTCATAGAGATACTTCATGACCAAAAGAGAATAACATACCAACTTATTTAGATGCAATCATATAGCCGAAGCTAAATGCATTCATCTAGGAGTTTATAAAGATACAAGATAACTTCTACAATATTCCACAACCGCACTCCCCATAAATATTTGGCAATTAAGCACAAGTTCAAAAGAACTCTCCCCCATAAAATGTCATTCCCGAAAGAACAACAAGAGCGACCTTACTTTTACGAGAAAAGAAGGATTTCTTTGGACATAATTAAATCACATGAGAACATGAATTTGTTATCCAAAAATCACAATTGAATTAGCCACAAAAAATGATCAATTCAATTGGCCATGCTCAACATAAGAGAACTTACGGAGCAACACAGTATATGCACAAAGATGTGGATCAGGGAAAGACCAATACTGCGGAATAAACAAAGATTCATTCTATTTTTTTATCACTATTTGCACAAATGACATATAATAGACTTAATCTTTGTAAACAAAAGTTCATCCTTTCTTCCATCAATATTTGCATAACGACATAAAAGGCTTAACTTTTGTATTCAAAAGTTCATTCAGTCTTTTATCAATACTTTCATACCAACATAATAGAGATAACTTTTGAACAAGTATGGGACAATCAAGGTTCACGGACGTAAACAACATATCCCATAACAATTTGCAATATATGAAATCATAAAGATTAATACTGCAAAAATCATCTTCCAAATAACTTAGAATTTAAATAAATAAATCTAAAAACATTGAAGATGAGAACGTTGGCAATAGCTATGTGTACTCACAATAATGGCTATTCAAAACTTAGTTATACTTCTTAAAAACACAAGAATAAAATTCTCATAAGAAGTTTCCTAGACAAAATAATAAAAAAAACTCTAAAAACAAAGAACAAACACAAGCCAAAAATCAGAGTTCGGAAACTTTAGGCGATCCAGGACTTTCAGGCTTATGACTGACGGTATCAACTATATCTTCGGAGAAGTTATCCTCATTGAGAAGATCCATAACATGTGACTTCATGAGAACAAGGTAAGAGTTAACCTTTTCCAACTCAGTTCATAGCATGTTAAGATCCTTTATAGAGTTCTCAAGCTTCAGTTGAGTCTTCCCAAGATCAGTGAGAAAACCATGAACCACTTCAGCAGAGACCATCTCGGCATTTTCTCGATTTTGATGAGAAAACACTTAATATCATGAGGCACAATATTCGAGTTCGTCATCTTTAACAAGGGTTCTTTTCTTCTTTAAAACAAACTCCAAAACAGAATCATCAATTGAATCGGCTGGTAAATCCCAAGAGCTTGGAGGAGACCCCATCCTTAAAGAGTAAAACTAGAGTATGCGTACTCTCATAAAAGGTTTGGTATTTAAGGTCTCACAAGAAATAAAATTTAGGGTTTCCAAGTTTGATCCGTGCATGTAAGTAAGTACACACACGTACATAGACTTATCCTCATTGGTGAAAATACCAAAAACAAAAAACTTGCAAAAAACAAGTTTAGAAAATATTTGCTCGGTTAGTAAATTCACAAAAACTCGGCTCTCAGATAAATTTGTTCTCACAAGAGAAAAATTTAGAGCATAACAGTTTTTGACATTTTTGAGAAATCAACAAAACAGAACATACAAATACTCGTGCAAAAATGTTTGTAAGTGATAAACCGGCTAAGAACGATAATAAAGTAGCTGGATAATCAGAAAACACTTCCAACAAGTATACCTGATCATATCTCACTCAACCAGGATTTTTGTGAGTGAGATTTCAACCTTGTGATTAACTAGTACAAGTATGAGCCTTGAGCTCATTAAATGAACGTTGTTTCTGGTTAAACCTCTTTTTCCTGATCTTTGGAGGAAAACCGTTATGATGTGAAAAGTTACCCTAAGATTTACTATCATCAAAATATGACGCATAGTGTTGATTCTTACCTGAAGAATTTTGACCAGAGGGAATTGACAACATGTTGATGATTTCTTTATATCCTTTAATTATCCTTTTTAGGTTGGCTTCCATCTCTCCATTGCATCCTTCGTCTGGTACCTTTTTCACATCATCACCAACATAATTTCCCTTCTTAATTGAAGAATATCCATGAGTTCTTCTTCGACGAAATGGTTTAGGAAGACTGTTTTCACTTGAACATTTGAGAAACACATTGAACTAACTTTCCTGGTGGAGTACACAGGGTGAGTACTAAAACCAATTGGTTTATACATACGAATGTCAGTTACACCTTTGAGAATTAAATCTAAGGTGTATTGAAGACGAATAATAGAATGTCATTCAACCTAGAATTCCTCTTTTGTTTACCAAGCCCTTTTGCATCACAAAAGAGACACACTTTCTGATCACCTGAGTGATTAGACATAACATTCTTAACACCATCGTTGGGAGAATTCTTCCTTTCATGTGATGTCGACATTCCTTGATTATACGAAGATACATGCACATCTTTTTCAATAAGAAGGGATTTCGATTTTGCTTCTGAACCAGAAATTTTTTCAGTTAAATCAGAAGCAGTTGGTATAGTGGACTCTTTGGAACATTCTTGAATAGAGAGTTTACTCAGAAGAAGTTCAGTTTCCAAAGCATCCTCTTTGAGTTTTATCTCATGCAAGGTCTGTGAAGGATAGACAGAGGCGTTTTCCTCACGTAGGACTTTTAGAAGAGAGTCATTCTCATTTACCATACCAACAAGAACATTGACTTAGTGCTTCAACCAATTGACACTATCAGCCTGGATTCTAACAAGTTTTAGAATCACTGCACTCTCTTTGGCTGCATTCCTTTCAACTTCAGAGTCAGACTCGTCAGTAAGGTAGTCGATGAAACACTTGTCAATGCAAGTTTTTTTCGTTGGAACACTGGATTCATCTATATTCGAGATTGACAAATCTTTCTCTTTAATAGATTTTATTGAAAAAAGACTTTTGTTTCTGGCAATGAGTTTATCAGAGATAGCACTTCTGTCCATATCAGATCGCTACAAACGCAGACTTATAAGGTCTTTAATGTGTTTGCCTTCTCTGATACCAATTGAAAATGCAGGGGTACAACAACCACACCCAACAATTCGTTTGGCAATCTGATAGAACTTACTCCAATATACTTTAAAGAGAATCAACTAGACAGTCAGACTCAATCTTTAGAAAAGTATATCAAAGAGTTTATATCTCTATAGCAAATAGAAATTTGCAAGCCCGATTGAATATAAGAGTATTAACTTGAACGGTACCAAATACCAATGTTCAAGGATCAATCAATTTCAATCAACAACCAAAGGTTGGATTTCCTAATTGATCAATACACTGCACAACCTGTGATATTTAAATTATATAACAAAATATAATATGGAAAAGAAATAACACAGACACCAGAATTTTGTTAACGAGGAAAACCGCAAATGCAGAAAAACCCCGGGACCTAGTCCGGCTTTGCACACCATAGTTTATTAAGCCTCTACAGACACTAGCCTACTACTAATGAACTTCATACTAGACTGTTGTTGAACCCTAACCACTCTCACACTGATTCAAGGTACAGTTGTGTTCCTTACGTCTCTGATCCTAGCAGTATATTACACACTTGATTCCCTTAGATGATCTCACCCACAACCAAGAGTTTCTACGACCCAAAGTCGAAGAATTCATAAACAAATCTGTCTCACACAGAAAAATATATTGGAATAGATAGATCTGTCTCCCGCAGAAATACCTATGAGTTTTGTTCCGTCTTTTGATAAATCAAGGTGAACACGAACCAATTGATAAATCGGACTTATATTCCCGAAAAATAGCCTAGTATTATCAATCACCTCACAATAATCTTAATCGATTAACGAAATAAGATATTGTGGAATCAAAACGATTAGACGAAGGTGTTTGTGACTACTTTTCTTTCATATCAGAGAAATTAATATCAAGCCAATCTTATAATTGCACTCAATCACCATAGAAACAGCAAGATCAGATCACGCAACTACAAATAAAATAGTTGGGTCTCGCTTTACAATCCAAATGAAGTCTTTAAGTCGTTAACCTACAGGGTCTCGTGAGAAACCTAAGGTTAAAGGACAATCGACTCTAGCTTATGCAACTAGTAACACACAGAAGTGTGGGGATTAGGTTTCCCAATTGCTAGAGTTCTCCTTTATATAGTTTTCAAATTAGGGTTTGCAATCTAAGTTACCTTGGTAATAAAGTATTCAATATTCACCGTTATATGAAAACCTGATTCAACCAAGCTAATATCTTTCAACCGTTAGATAGAACTTAGCTTGTTACACACAAATGAAATGTACCCTCATTTACGTTTATGTAACCGTACCTAAACGTGTACACCATGTTGGCTCCACAATAGTTAACCGAAGTTAGCCATATGATCACTCTCATATCAACCTTTTTCATCTTAACCATAACTAGTTCAAATAAATCAAATGAAACTTGTTAAAGAGTTGTTCAATTGCTATATTCTCATAGAAGTATATAAGAACACAATTTAAGCAAAATCGGTTTAATTCACTCGAATCAATTCATGAACATTATAGCCACGGTTTGCAAAGATTGCATTCCATATTATATAAATGTTTAAGTTCATGTACAAAACCGATTTTAGAACTTTAACCTTCAAGTATGCAAAAGGGTATGCATACTTGAAATACCCGAACCAAGATTGGGTTTCTCCAGTACGCAAACGGTACACGAACTTCTAATCCCAGCAGAAATATTCGGACATGAACCTTACTCCAGTACGCGAACGGGTACGCATACTTAGGTTCCCGGATATCTCAAGCCAACAGGTAAGCGTACGGGTATGCATACTATGGTTCCCGGACATGGATTACATATGTGCAAGAGTACACAACATGTCATATCCAATAATGGTTAAGTGTGAAAAAGAAAGGGTACAACAACCACACCCAATATTTCGATTAACAATTTGTATGGACTAACTCCAATATACTTTCAAGAGAATCAACTAGACTAAATCTTAATAAAGTATATCAAAGATTTATATCTCTCTTTCTTGATTCAATTCTTACTCAAGCAAATAGAAATCTGCGAGTCTAATTGAATACAAGAGAAATCACTTGAACGGTACAAAATACCAATGTTCAAGTATCAATCAATATCAATCAACAACCAAAGGTCGGATTACCAATTGATTGATTCAAACGCACAACCTGTGATATTTCAATTATATACCAAAATATAATGCGGAAAAGAAATAACACAGACACCAGAATTTTGTTAACAAGGAAACCGCAAATGCAGAAAAATCCCGGGACCTAGTCCATATTGAACACACACTGTATTTAGCCGCTACAGACACTAGCCTACTACAAACTAACTTCGGGTCTGGACTATAGTTTAATCAAAATCAATCTCACACTGATCCAAAGTACATTTGCGCTCCTTACGTCTCTGATTCCAACAGGATACTACGCACTTGATTCCCTTAGCTGATCTCACCCACAATTAAGAGTTTCTATGAACCAAAGTCGAAGACTTTAATAAACAAATTTGTATCACACAGAAAAGTCTATGATAATAGATAAATATGTCTCCCACAAAAATACCCACAAGTTTTTGTTCCGTCTTTTGATAAATCAAGGTGAACAAGAACCAATTGATAACCCGGGATTATATTCCCGAAGAATAACCTAGAATTATCAATCACCTCACAATAATCTTAATCGAAGCGACAAAAGAAGATATTATGGAATCACAAATGATGAAACAAAGATGTTTGTGACTACTTTTATATCTTGCCTATCGGATATATTAATCTCAAGCCAATCGTTACGATTGTACTCAACACGATAGAATCAGCAAGATCAGATCACACAACTACAAGAAAGTAGTATCGGTCTGGCTTCACAATCCCAATGAAGTCTTCAAGTCGTTAACCTGGTTTAAAAGAAGAAACCTAAGGTTAAAAGAGAATTGACTCTAGCTAATACAACTAGTATCACACAGGAGGTGTGGGGATTAGGTTTCCCAGTTGCTAGAGTTCTCCCTTATATAGTATTTCAAATCAGGGTTTACAATCAATGTTAGCTTAGTAACAAAGCATCCAATATTCACCGTTAGATGAAAACCTGATTAGATTCAAGCTAATATCTTTCAACCGTTGGATCGAAAACCTAGCTTGTTACACATAAATGAAATGCACGATTTTAGGTTTGTGTAACCGTACCCAAACATGTACATTTGTTGGTTCAACAGTAGTTAACCAAATGGTTATCCATATGAGCACTTTCAAATCAACCATATTCTTCTTCACCATAACTAGTTCAAATGACTCAAATGAACTAGTTAGAGAGTTGTTCAATTGTATAAATCTTATATAACTATACAAGACACAATCGAAGAAAAAACGATTTGATTCACTCGAATCGATTCATGAACTTTATAGCCACGGATTGCAATTTGCATTCCTTAGTTAATTATAAATATAAGTTCACGAATAATCGTCTTTAGATATAACCAACTCAAGTACGCAGACTTAGTTCGCGGACTTAAGTTCCCGGAAGGATTTCACAAACTCCAGCATATATTTCGGGATGAGAACCTCCGCCAGTTCGTGGACTGGGTTCGCGGACTGAGTTTACAGCTCTTGTTCCGGTTTTCCTGATAAACAAAGTACGCATACTTTGGTTCAAGGAATAAGGACTTATACATATATGTGTTTCCACACAATGCTTATATCCAACAATGGCTATATAAACTAAACTCTCATTTCAATCATTGAAGCATTCTTAGAGGACGTTATATAGTTGTTATTTACAAACCATTTTTCGTCAAAGCCATTTTCAAAGTGATTGAAATATAACATGACTTTCGTCACTAGGTAAAGATGAACTTGGTAAAAGCGAAAGCTTACCAACACATATTTCGAGAAATAGATAAGCGAGATAAACTCGGCTCGAAATAACAAATGTGTATAATCAAAGTCTATATAGCAAAGCGACTTTTGTCACAAGATAGGAGATAGAGTAGATAGACTTTTAAGTGATAGATAAGTTCAAGTCTCCACATACCTTTTAGTCGATGAAGTTCCACTAGTTCCTTGAGTAGTTCTTCGTCTTGTATGATAATCTCCATGGAGTTCTTGAGCTCAACTACACTTTCTATCCTAGTCCGAGACTTAGCTATAATAGACTAGAAATCAAGAATTATAGTTTTGATCACTAACATTGACAAACATGCTTGAGTTAGCAACGCATGCGAGTTCGACCGAGCAATACTCTAACAATCTCCCCCTTTGTCAATTCTAGTGACAAAACTATCAATACATATGGAATACAAAAATAAATAAATAAACTTTTGTAGCTCCTATTCCACATGCACAATCTTTAACATTACTCGAAATCTTCGTCACTTCCAAGTACTCCAATGATCCCAAAGGTTGTAAGTTCATCATCATCGTTGATGAAAATCTGTAGCTATAACAATGAGAAAACAAGTATTCTCAATCATTGTCATACAGTGTCATAGTATCATTATGCGGTATCAAAGATCAATTGTATCACAACTTCGACAACAATACTATGGTGCATGTATCACTACCCTTTAGTCAATACTCCATCTCACATGAAAACCACTCCCCCTTACATAATGATCCGAAAACCATATGTATTTGTAGTGTCAACTACATATTAAGTCCCCCCATTTTTGTCAATAAAATTGGCAATGGTACGAAAAAGGGATCCTAATGAAATTTCCAAAAGAGACATTTCATGACCAAAATAAAGCATATATCAACTTGTTTAGATGCAATCATAAATCCGAAGCTAAATGCTTTCATCAAGGAGTTTATAAAGATACAAGATAACCCCTATAATATTCGATAGCCGCACTACCCACAAAGATTTGGAAATTAAGCACAAGTTCAATTAAGAAATCTCCCCCATAAAATGTCATTCCCGAAAGAACAACAAGAGCGACCTTAATTTCAAAAGAAAAGAAGGATTTCTTTGGACATAAAAAATCACATACGAATATGAATTTGAATCCAAAAATACTCAATTAGATTAATAACAAGAGAACCCATAATTAATATAATCGGAAATATACAACCAAATTAACCAAAAAAAGTGATGAATTTAATTGATCATGCTCGACATAAGAGAAACTACGGAGCCTCACAGTATATACATAAAATTATGGATCAGAGAAGATCAATACTGCGGAATATACAAGGATTCATTCTATTTTCCATCACTATTCGCACAATGACATACAATATACATAGTCCTTGTCAACAAAGGATTTTAACCTATCTTCCATCAATAAATGACATAATAGGCTTAACTTTTGTATTTGTCAAAAGTTCATTCATTCTTTTATCAGTACATGCATATCGACATATGAAAGATTTAACTTTTGACAAGGTGTGGGACAATCACAGTTCACGGACGCAAACACACATATCCCATAACTAATTGCAATATATGAAACCATAAAAATTAATACTGCAAAAATCATCTTCCAAACAATTTTAGAATTTAAACAAATAAACCTAGAAACATGAAGATGAAAATGTTGGACATAGCTATGTGTAATCACAATAATGGCTATTCCAAACTCTAGTTATCATTCTAAACAAACAAGAAAAGAAGATTTACTAGATGTTAATACCTTTGAAGAATTCTTTATCGTCCCCGAACTCCTTGTCTTCAACAACCATCGGGACATAAGGTTCATGAAGATAGGAGTTAATATCAATAAACCTTCTTGACTGATGTCGAACCAGGGCCTTCTGAATCTCATGAATCTTAAACACAAAAGCCTTTATTTGCTGAATCCCCTTTTGCATTTCCTTCAACACTTCAAGAACATCAAAAAACTTCTGAGAATTTGAAGGAACAGCTCTAGGCTTCCTCAAATTCCTTATTTTTCTTTTCAATTTCGGAGCTAACGGAGATTTCTCTTTTTCCTTCATGATTGATGGCTTGACAATCATATTAACATCTTTTCCATCAGAAGACATGATGCTTGGAGTATCCATAAACGTATGGGTTTATGAGAGGAAATCACAATTTAAACTCAACAACTAGTCTTGAGGTAAAAAGAGGCTCCAGGGAAGGAAAAAAGAATGTAGGGTTACGCAACCTTTTAACAGGTTCGTGCACGCACAATTCTGAACCCTAGAAAGAGTAGAATTGTCGAGAATAACCCTCTTTCATTGATAAACACAAAACTAAGAAAAGGAGAAAAACAAACTTTCCTTAAAGCCTGAGAGGTACACAATCTTGTCTCTTTTTATCAGGCACATGAGACAGGATTTACCAATCAACACAATCAAGTTTTGTTGCGGTGAACAACAATTTGTCCACTATTTTCCTCTTGAGAGGAATCCACAAACTTCTGTCTATCAAAAAGATTTGACCATACTTTCTTCTCTAATGGTCTTATTTTATCCTTGGAAACTAACTTCTTAGACGAAGATAAAATCCTACAAACCTCAATGGTCTTCTGATCAAGCTTAAGCTTATTTGCTAATCGATTTGCTCTTCGTTGAAGTTTGTTGACATGTCTCAATTGGTGTTTGTAATTGTAACACTTTGATTCATGACCCTTTAGAGAAAAATATGAGAACGTTAATCTTGGATATAAATCAGGCATCTGAGATGTGCAAGCTTCTAGACACACAGTTGAACGTGAAACATCAATACAGAGTTTCCAAGAAAATGATCAATTTTTCTTCCAGAATGGTTGAGTTTTTTTCTGAAAGAATATCAAGATTGATGCATGTATTGCTACAATTATCAAAATCAATATTTTCACCAAGAAGTGCAACGCTTGATTTCTCGTCTTCATTAGAATCATAGCTGTCAGACATTTCATCAAGAGTTGCAGCAAGACCTTTGTTCCCAGTGTATTTCTTCCGATTTGGACACTCGTTTGCAAAATGACCAAAACCTTTATACTTAAAGAACTGAGGCATATCCTCGTCATCATTTTCATCTCTGTCCCTATTTTTAGGAGGAATACGATTATGAGGTTTAACTGATGACTTAGGTTTGTCTCTTGAAAACCGTTTAGATTACTAGGTTTCTTAAGTAAATTGCTCCATACACATGATAGAGGAGGAATAGATTACAGTTGTTGGTCCGTGGCCGATATCAAGAAAGGCTCTTCAATCTTTTAAACAAATCGCCATGGTTAGGGCAGTCAAACCAACTCTCATACGAGCTCCCGGCGGTTCATTCACTTCTCTTCAATAGAAGATCTCTAAAATGTCTTGTGATCATAAAGAATGATTTGTCAAGATCTTCATCTGATGAATCAGTCTCAGAAAGATCATCCTCAGAGACATAAACACTTTTACTTTTGTCAAGTAATTTAATGTTCTCTTGTGCTTTAAAAGCAATATCCTTTCCGACTTTGGATGTGTGCTCATGATCAAAGATCTATAGCTTTCCAACCAACGTGTTTCTGGAAAGATCATCAAGGTTATTTCCTTCAACGATGGCATGCTTCTTAGAATCGTATTTAGATGGCAGTGATCTGAGAATTTTCATCACAATATCCTTTTCAGGAATAGTCTTACCCAATGCAAAAGATGCATTAACAATTTCAGACACTTTGTGGTTAAACTCATCAAATGAATCTTCATCTGCCATACGAAGGTTTTCCTAATCGGAATTAAGGTTTTGAAGCCTGGATTCCTTTTCACTAGTATTACCTTCGAATACGCTTTCTAAAATATCTCAAGCATCTTTAGACCTAGTGCACGTAGTCACATGGTGCTGAAGATGTGGGGTAATGGCATATATGATGGCATTCAAACCGTCAGAGTTTTGCTTTGCAGCAAGTATCTCGGCACGACTGTATTCACCAATATCCTTGGGAACGTTTATATTTCCTACTGCCACAACGAGAGCATCATAGCCATTAAGTACATATACCCATTATTAAAAATCACATGCTTGAAGAAAAGTTCGCATAGCAATTTTCCACCATAAGTAATTAGATCCATCGAAGACTGGTGGTACGTTAATAGAGATAACACCTCTGTCCATAAAGTCAGATCGCTACGAACACAAACTTGTAAGGTCTTTAACGTGTTTTCCTGCTCTGATACCAATTGAAAAAGCAGGGGTACAACAACCACACCCAATATTTCGATTAGAAATTTGTATGGACTAACTCCAATATAGTTTCAATAGAATCAATTAGACTCAATCTTAATAAAGTATATCAAAGAGTTATATCTCTTTCTTGATTCAATTCTTACTCAAGCAAATAAAAATCTGTGAGTCTAATTGAATACAAGAGAAATCACTTGAACGGTACCAAAGACTGATGTTCAAGTATCATTCAATTTCAATCAACAACGAAAAAGATCGGATTTCCAATTGATTGATTCAAAAGCACAACCTGTGATATTTCAATTATATAACAAAATATAATGCGGAAAAGAAATAACATAAACATCAGAATTTTGTTAACGAGGAAACTGCAAATGCAGAAAAAACCCCAGGACCTAGTCCAGATTGAACACACACTGTATTAAGCCGCTACAGACACTAGCCTACTACAAACTAACTTCGGTATGGACTGTAGTTGAACCCTAATCAATATCACACTGATCCAAGGTACAGTTTCGCTTCTTACATCTTTGATCCCAACAAGATACTACGCACTTGATTCCCTTAGCTGATCTCACCCATAACTAAGAGTTGCTACGACCCAAAGTTGAAGACTTTAATAAACAAATATGTATCACACATAAAAGTCTATGATAATAGATAAATCTGTCTCCCATAGAGATACCCACAAGTTTTTGTTCTGTATTTTGATAAATCAAGGTGAGCAGGAACCAATTGATAGCCCGGATTTATATTCCCGAAGAACAACCTAGAATTACCAATCACATCACAATAATCTTAATCGATGAGGCGAAAGAATATATTGTGGAATCACAAACGATGAGACGAAGATGTTTGTGACTACTTTTATATCTTGCCTATCGGAGATATTAATCTCAAGCCAATCGTTACGATTGTACTCAACACGATAGAATCAGCAAGATCAGATCACACAACTACAAGAAAGTAGTATCGGTCTGGATTCACAATCCCAATGAAGTATTCAAGTCGTTAACCTGGTTTACAAGAAGAAACCTAAGGTTAAAATAGAATCGACTCTAGCTAATATAACTAGTATCACACAGGAGGTGTGGGGATTAGGTTTCCCAGTTGCTATAATTCTCCCTTATATAGTCTTTCAAATCAGGGTTTGCAATCAATGTTAGATTAGTAACAAAGCATTCAATATTCAGTGTTAGATGAAAACCTGATTAGATTCAAGCTAATATATTTCAACCGTTGGATCGAAAACTTAGCTTGTTACACATAAATGAAATGGACGATTTTAGGTTTGTGTAACCGTACCCAAACATGTACATTTGTTGGTTCAACAGTAGTTAACCAAATGGTTAAGCATATGAGCACTTTCATATCAACCATATTCTTCTTCACCATAACTAGTTCAAATGACTCAAATGAACTAGTTAGAGAGTTGTTCAATTGTATAAATCTTACATAACTATACAAGACACAATCGAAGCAAAAACGATTCGATTCACTCGAATCGATTCATGAACTTTATAGCCACGGTTTGCAATTTGCATTCCTTAGTTAATTATAAATATAAGTTCACAAATAGTCGTCTTTAGATATAACCAACTCAAGTACGCGGACTTAGTTCGCGGACTTAAGTTCCCGGAAGGAGTTCACAAACTCCAGCAGATATTCTCGGGATGAGAACCTCTGCCAGTTCGCGGACTGGGTTCACAGCTCTTGTTCCGGTTTTCCTGATCAACAAAGTATTCATACTTTGGTTCAAGGAATAAGGACTTATACATATATGTGTTGCCACACAATGCTTATATCCAACAATGGTTATATAATCTAAACTCTCATTCAATCATTGAAACATTCTTAGAGGACGTTATATAGTTGTTATTTACAAACCATTTTTCGTCAAAGCCATTTTCAAAGTGATTAAAACATAACATGACTTTCGTTACTAGGTAAAGATGAACTTGGCCAAAGCAAAAGCTTACAAACACATATTTCGAGAAATAGATAAGCGAGACAAACTCAGCTTGAAATAACAAATGTGTATAACCAAAGTCTATATAGCAAAGTGACTTTTGTCTCAAGATAGGAGATAGAGTAGATAGACTTTTGAGTGATAGATAAGTTCAAGGCTCCACATACCTTTTAGTCGATGAAGTTCCACCAGTTCCTTGAGTAGTTCTTCATATCAACTACACTTTCTATCCTAGTCCTAGAATTAGAAATAGTAGACTAGAAATCAAGACTTATTGTTTTGATCAATAACATTGACAAACATGCTTGAGATAGCAACGCATGCGAGTTCAACCGGGTAGTGCTCTAACAAAGTGTTCTAAACTTTTATTTCTATCATTGAAACTTTCTTAGAGGATGAAAATAGCCGTTTTCACACAATATTAGCATCAAATCAATTTTCAAGTTATTGAAATAATCATAACGAAACATTCCAAGTCTACACCAAATGATTGTATTATACAAACCATGTAAGATGTTACTCGGAAATTTTCACATGATCATCTTCTGACTTGCGTCAAGAATATAAGATGAACTTGGTCGAAGCAAAAGCTTGCCAACACATATTCCGAGAAATAAGTAAGCGAGTTAAACTCAGCTCGAAATCTCAAATGTGTATAATGGAAAACTATATCGTAACACGACTTATGTCTCAATATAGGAGATATAGTAGAAATAGACTTTCCAAGTGATAGATGAGTTTCAGTCTCCACATACCTTTTGTTGATGAAGTTCCACAAGCTCTCCTTAGTAGTTCTTCATCTTCAAATGATGAACGCCGTGAAGTCTAAGGCTCAACTACACAATCTATGTCCTAGTCTGAGATATCTATGAGTAGACTAGAAATCAAGACTTATAGTTTTTGAAAAGTCGATGATACCCAAATATACCTCAAGCTAAAACTTTTCTTACCTATAAGTCCTTTCTCCGAAAGTGATTGACTATGGACTGGGTCGAGACAATATAACTAATCGGTTCACACTTCGTGTGATCGTGTATAGATACGAGATCGAGAAATACAACAACAAAGTATGTTACTTGATAAAAAGGTTCGGACTTAACCAAACACAATAGGACTCACTTATCAAGTAAATAAGAATTAACGTTTGTGTAATTTACTTTAATTATAATAAAACAATTATAATGCGGAAATAAAAAGTAAATGACACAATAAGATTTTGTTAACGAGGAAACCGCAAATGCTGAAAAACCCCGGAACCTTGTCCAGAATTGAATACTCTCCGGATTAAGCCGCTACAAAAAATTACACCAACTTCGTATAGTTGAGACCAAACAACTAAACCTATAGTTAACCTAGTTCCGTCTGTATTCCCACGCCTCCAACTTATAAATAAGTCACGTACTTGGATAAATTCCTTTGGTTCGTAATCCATACAGTAAAGGAACAACAAATCTGTTTGGTATCAACTCTCTTCAACCAAGTGATATGAGTTGAAAAAGGCTCTTCTGTTTATCTTAACATAAACTCCTTCGTCAGGTCCTTAGACCTATCTTATGTTCAATTACCGAAGTAATCGTTTAAGATTAAGCCAACAACACTCTTAATCCAAAGAATTGTGTTGATGCCGATCTACTCAATTAATCAATTCAATCTACCACAAGGATAAACCGATTTTTAATTGGATATTCTTTTACCGAAACAAGTATTGTGCGCACCAAAGATTATGAACCCACAAATCAGAAATCTTCAATACTTTCTTCGTCTTCAAATATTCTTAGATCTTCAATATAAACCTGCACACAATCACTTAAATCTCTTGTGCTCAATCACGCACAGAACGGAGTCTGTTAACAATGGATTATCACAAGACCGTGTTTAGCACTAACAACAGTCTAAAGATCCCTGTCGAAACTCTGAACTAGTTTGAGTGAATCTTATATCAGAAGAGAAGATTCTTAAGCATAAACAAACTAGGTGCAATCAGATTTCAACTACCGTTAGTTAATCAAATCAATGAAAACAAATATCTATTTTCCCACCAACGGTACACACTAGAGCTTCTCAATCCCAAAGAAGACTTTAAACTGAGCGGCCATAAGAGATTTCTCCTAATTAGGTTACTCTCCTCTCCGAATAGGCGGCTACACTAGTAACAACAACAAAGAGGAAATCTGTTGTTACGAAGGATTAGTTGCTAGAAAGGAAAACTTCAAGTATTTATAGACAAGGAAGTTTTGACACCAAGGAATTTTCAAAACCGAAAATATTCTCAAGATATTCATTAAAGCACAAATTCGGTTTCCAATTCCTGGAAATGCTCTGTCCAAAAATAATGATCGAAATCTCTCGGAAAATCTAATTAGTAAATGCACATTACCAATTCTTATATTTCCCTACAAAATGAAATTAATAACCTTAATTAAAAGATTCTTAACTTACTTATGTTTCGATCCTGGGATTTTCTTCCTTTAGCTATTAAGGAATAACTTTGAACAGTTAAAGAAATAAACATTCACAACACGTGTTCAAAGTATGTCGACATCCTTACTTTGTAAGTTCTCTTCCACACTTACAACCTTGAAAACGATTTTCCACACTTCCAAACAAGTTTAGAATTGGTTCACCTGACTTTCAAGAACTATGTAATTGATCAAAACAAACATTCAATCACAATCATGGGTTTAACGGTTCTACCAAAACAAGTTTCAGTTCTACCTCAATGTAAGTACTGTGCATAGTCACACTAGCTTTACAAAATTCGGTTGACTAGGTACTAGGATCGGTTCCCCACATATATATGATATCTAACTTATATGTGTTGCACATGTACATATGATCAGTTCCCCTTTGCCTAAAAACGTGTTGCACATGTTCATAGGATCGTTTCCCCTTTATGCTATAAACCTTGCTGCACCCCATACAAGGATCGGTTCCCTTTTGTGATGTACCTCACCTCTTACTAGGATCGGTTCCCCTTTCCCAAATTTGGTCAGACAAAACATAAACCCGATCATACCATCTTAGGTGATTACTTAAGATCGGTTTCACTAATAAAAGTCATACCAATACATAAGTCAGGCCTTTGTGAATAGTTCTACCAAGAACACAAACAAGTTGTGAGCGGTTATACTCAACCACACATATTGGTTGTTTATAAGATAAGCAATGAATAACAAAACCAATAACACCTGACAATTTCCTTTTAGGTTCACAAACAAGTTTATAAACTTACTTCCTTAGAACACATGTAAAACATTGTTCCATAGGATAAAATCCTCACGTCATACCCATACATAATCACAATAGCATTCAAATGATTATGGCGATGTCTTATTTACAAAGTTTAATGGTTAAGCAATAAACCTCGTATATATGTCTATCTAGAGTTCAAATATGCTTTGCAGTTTTGTTTTCAATATGCACGACTTGAAAGATACGTTAGGGAATGAAACAGTTCAAGTCAAGTATCACCAACCATAAGTGGAAGGATGATTGTTGTCGCTGTAGCTCCTTGTTTCTTCACATCTTCAAGTGTTCGCAATACTTGTAATGTTTCATATCCTAATACTTTCAAGCTAACCTATACGAAGTTGACTCTAGTACATAATCAAGCGACTCTTAACATGAGTTTTGATTCACTAAAATATGGCAACCAAACTTGACATACCAACGCTTGGTGGGTTCAACCGAGCTATGCTCTAACAGTTTTGATCACTAACATTGACAAACATGCTTGAGATAGCAACGCATGCGAGTTCGACCGAGCAGTGCTCTAACACTTGCTGTGACCATGTGTGTTTCCTGTGTGTTCATAAGTTTGCCATTACTATTATCAACATGTTCCAAAACATGAGTCTCTGGAAAATCATTTCTCTGCCTCTTCCCCAGCCTTTCTCCTTCTGCTACATCATCCAGATCTCCTTCATAAACAAAACTGGAGCTTACAACATATCCATCAGGTGGAACAAATGCAGATCCTTTATTTTCATTTCTTTTTGAGAAATTAGGAACTTGATCTCCCCCTAGTGATCACAATTTGCTTGCTTTCTCCTTTCTTAAGTTCACAAAATAATGAGGCTTAACATGAGCCTTAGCTAAGTAGTCTGTAGCATCCTTACAAGCTCCTTTTGTATGATTAATAATGTAGTAGTTACGACATATCTTATGTGGTTGTTTCTCATAAAAAATCTTAATCCATTTAGTGGATTTTGCATTAGTAATTGCCATAACACCCCTTCTCAATGGAAAATTAATATCAACTTGAACACACACCTTAACAAGATCGCCTCCAAATGGAATACCATCCTCAGGTTCAATAGCTAGAACTTCACTCATAATGCTTCCACTTTTAGTGATGGCCTTCACATTCATATGCTCCAGAAGTATTTTCTTAACTTGAATCCAAAAACATTGCTTACTCCAGTCAGTTCTTGATAGGTAATCTCAGAATTGTAATAACGAAGGTTAACAAGATGCCCATTAATACTCCAAGGACGAGTATCAAAAAAATTTCCTGGATATCTTTATTCTTGAATTCCGTAGTATTATTTTCCAATTCAAACACCTTCACATCACCTGCTGAAATAAAATCCCAAGTGAATCCTAGAAACTTTTCCACAGTCTTCACAAAGCAAAATCCTTTCCCCCCAATAATTTACTCCTTGTTTCCTCACCATAACTAAACACTAGAATTATTCATATTTCACTTAATTAATAATAAAATTTCTATTAGGTTTTGAATAGCTTCTCAAGGTTGCAGTCTCTTGCTATCCACTTTCCAAGCATAAATATGGAATCACTAACTTCAATATTCCACTAAGCACACTCACAATCAGCTTCATAGAGAAGCCTTGGAGACTAAGAAATTAACTTCCCCACAGAACCCTAACAAAAAATAATAAAATTTATTAAAATAATAAAAAGACAAAAAGATCTGAGAGACAAGAGACAACAAGAACAAAATAAATTTAAAGGTAGCTTATATGTTAGCTTATTCCTCTCTTCCTTTATCTTTCCCCTCTCATCTCTCTTTTCTCTCTTTTTCTTTCTTTCTGTAAGCTTCCTTCTTGTTGATGTGATTATCCATTATCTCAACACAAACCCTTTTACAAAAGAGAAATATCAAAACAAAACCATGGGTTTTACATCTGTTCCTCTCTATCTGGATCCACCCAACTGGCATCAGGTATTATTATTGTTTTTTTCTCTTCAATTTTCTTTTTTCCTCATCTTTGATGCTTAACTTAGCTTGTCCATTAAAAAAGCTAGAATTTTAGCTAGATAAATATTCTTAATTATATGCTCCATCTTTTTGCTTAGCTTATATATACTCTCTTGTTAATTTATGAATATACCAGATATATTAATGGTTTCTAGGGATTTTTGTTTTTCATTTACAGCAAACACACCATCATCAACCAGCTGAAGGAACCAATAACGGGAATAACCCTCAACTTCTGCCACCACAGCCGCCTGCTCCGAGCAACGCTTGCACCGGTAGCGGTGGCAGTGGTGGGGCGAGCACAATTAAGCCAGGTTCCATGGCTGATCGAGCCAGGATGGCTAAGTTACCACAACCAGAGATACAACTGAAATGCCCGCGGTGTGATTCAGCCAATACTAAGTTTTGTTACTTCAACAACTACAGTCTAACACAGCCTCGTCACTTTTGTAAGACATGTCGTAGGTACTGGACTAGAGGCGGTGCCTTAAGAAATGTTTCTGTGGGTGGCGGTTGTAGAAGGAACAAGAGAACAGCAAAAGTAGCTCAAAATCTCAAGCTACAACAAGTGCTAGTTCTACAAGCTCAATTCCCTCTAATAGTTGTACTAGTAGTGACATGATAGGCCATATTTCCGCTCATCATCAGCAGCACCAGCACCACCAACACCAACAATCTTCATCTCAAATACCTAATTTCATGGCTTCGTTACATAATCTTACTGATCATTATGGGGCAGACGCTGATTTAGGTTTGAATTATGACACTGGAACCCAGACAACCCCAACAGGAGCTGAGGTGGATTTTCAGATGGGCAATGATAATTCAGGAACTGTCGGTCATGGTAGTATTAATTTATCGTGTAGAGGGGCCGATCAGTGGCGAATTCAGCAACTTCATAACTTCCCTTACATGTCATCTTTGGAGCACCAGTCACCTTTAGGAATTTACCCTTTTATTGATCAAGGTAGTGATCAAGCACAGAGTTACGTCACTGG
The DNA here is from genome assembly GCF_003573695.1 of Papaver somniferum. Taxonomy (NCBI): domain Eukaryota; kingdom Viridiplantae; phylum Streptophyta; class Magnoliopsida; order Ranunculales; family Papaveraceae; genus Papaver; species Papaver somniferum. The sequence goes on along the minus strand of NC_039368.1, from coordinate 90,125,476 downwards.
AGGATCAATTGGTCAGATTAGGGCTAAGCCATCAAGTTCATTGACGATGCATGGACAAATACCTTCAGTGAAGATGGAGGCCGAGAATAATCAAGGATTGAATTTATCAAGGCAGTTTTTGGGTATTCCATTATCATTAGGAAATGACATTCAACAGCATCAATACTTGGGTGGCAGCAATGCCTGGACAGATCTGTCGGGTTTCACCTCTTCTTCAACTAATCATATTATGTGATTTCGACCTCTCTTTGTCCTATGTCGAGCCTAGCTAGGTAACCGAACTTTTTTTATGTCCTAATATTACATGCATCATACAAATTGAAAAAGATATAGACTGTTATGCTGGAGAAGTAAAGGTCGGCCAGCCGTCACTACTGATCAACCATCCTCATCTTAACCTGCAAGCGCAACATTGGAAGTTTCCATCTAAGACGACGAACTTCCTCCATAATGAGATATATGGCAATGGATGGAACATGAGCTATCTGTTTTTCTTTTGAAGAAGTTGCTTAGAATTGGTAGACGCTTTTTTTTCTTTGGTTTTATTTATTTATCTTGTTGTTTGTTTTTTATTTACCGGTATGTTACAGAAATGGGTGTATGAGTTGCATTTTCGGTATGAGTTCATAGAGTTCAATGTTTCATGAGAAGTGAGAACTAAATGATGTAATCATTTTTTTAAAAGCTGTAGTAATGAATTAGTGATGGGTAATGTATGAGGAAACAATCATCACTATGCAATTTTCTATCACAAATAGTTTTGCTTAATTTACATGTGTGATCGTTTCTATAATTTGGTAAAGTTTTCGTAATGTTTCGCGATCAATTTGATATCCGTGCATGTCTATATATTATCATCACTTAAGTTCTTAGGTTAGTGAAGGTACGTCACTTCTCAAACCTGTAGTATCAAGAACGATATACCCTATAATTCGTGCCTAAGAATAAGTTTGTTTAACTTATAGAATCTGTAGGACTAATAGTTGCTATGATCTAGATTGATTTGGTCATAAAGTTAATTAAGAATGTTAGATCACAAGGTTAATTAAGTATCTTTTGATTTTTTGAGGTAGGTAGCGCAACATTCGGCGCATAGAAACTTGTAGAAACACTCTTTAGATTTCTTGGACTGATACAGTAAGCTGATCACATACATTCTTCTTCTTTAGATGCTTCTTCTCCAAAATGATGTTATGCAGCAATTTCAAGAAATTATGCATAGGCTGCTAAAGTATAGCACTCTCACAGACATGATCTATGTTGTGTTACTTTCTCGTAATTTGAGGAGATTTACTTACTCATCTGACAAGTTAGTTACTTTCCCTCCTCCGAGAAAGAACTCACAATCCACTTTATCCATTTAGGGTTTTCATGTGTGTATATATCCATATGAACACAAGAGATCTATAGCTAGAAAATAATGCATGGAAATTAAACTGGCTAGCGCTATTGTATAGCTAGGATCTTTGCTTAATTCCTAACCAAACATGTTCATCATTTCCTCATCATGCTTGATTAGCATTAATCTATTGCTCCCATAATCTTCTAAGAAGCACGAATATTAATGATTCCTACCTCTCCCTTGGAGTGAATATGACGGATTTTTTATGTTTCACTTTATGTCTTGTGAAAAGTAATAAATCACATGCATTATGCAAATATACGGCCAGATCATCAGTAAATTATCAACCAAAGTACGTGAAAAGACAGCCTTATTCCTACTGAGTCAATAGTTTCTTCATCCATATGTTTGTTCGCGTGTCTATGTTTGTCCACTAATTCAGGCTATGTTGAGATTGTTGGTCGCTAATTATATATCACTAAAAAAATAAGAACAATTTTGCTCAGAGTGTGACTGCAGGAAAAGAGCAAAACAGCCACAGAATAAAGAGAAATGGAATCAGTCAATATCAATGACAGTGAGGATACAAGGGTCTGGAAACATTGGAAAGATGGGTTCTTCACGGTACAATCCTGCTACAAAGCTTTGTCTACTAAACCAAACGTTGTATTTCCTCATAAGGCAGTATGGAATAGTAAGGTACCATCTAAAGTGACCTTTTTCACTTGGTTGGTACACCACAATTCTATACTTACCCAGGATGCACTGAAAAAAAGAGGTTGTTGCTTGGTAAACAGGTACAACATGTGCAAGATGGAGGAAGAATCAATTAATCATCTATTTTTACATTGTTCCGAAGCAACAAAGGTGTGGAGTCATTTTTATAAAGCTGTTGGAGTTGATTGGGTTCAAGAAAACGATGTTAGGATGCGGTTTGTTGAAACAAATACTAGTATGTTCTCAAACAAAGGATACTTTATTTGGAACGTGCTTCCATTTGCCATCTGCTGGAGAATCTGGAAAGAGAGGAACGAAAGAACCTTCAATGGAAAGGAAACACCCATTCACATCCTCATATTGGATATCAAAGCTGACATCTTATATTGGTCTCAATCTTGGAAAGTGCTGGATGGAGTGCCTTTTGAAGACCTAGTATTCAGGTGGGAGCAATTGGTGAGAGATTGAAGATTTTCATTACTTGTACTGGAATAAAGTGTGAGTTGCTTACATGTCACAGCGGATGTTTTTTATTTCTTGCGTATTCTTTATTCTTTTATCAATATATATATTTTTGCTGATCAAAAAAAAAGAAAAGAAATGGAAGCAGCATGCAGCTAATGAAGTAAGAAGGTTAAGACTCCGAATTCCAAGCTGTATAGCTAGTACAGTATAACGTGTGATAATCGATGTACGTAAATATATTTACAAACTTGGAACTGAACTTGAAATTATGGAATGAGTCATTTATTCTGCTTCCACTGGCGTGATGTGATCTTCCTTTTGTAATTACCAATCAAAACCGCTTTAGCTTTTGCATCAGAAGACGTCCTTGTTACTATCTATCTCACTCTCTCTTCTGGGAGCCGGAGCCCCATGATTCCAAAATTTGTACTGTGTTGGACCTAGTTAATTCTATCACGTCCTTCAACATGTGCTCGATTAGTTATGTACATGTTGATGGTGGAGTGGTACACTCGAATCACCTCTGACAAGCTACTCCAACTAACTGACTAGGTACCGAAAACTAAGAACTGGTCGGACTAAGTGACCGGCCGTTGAGAACAAGGCCCGCTCGTCCTGATCACTTTAGCATGTTAAATTGTATGGTTGAGTACTCCTACGATAGATGCTAATACACTGAACTGGCTTCTATGGGGCTGAAGATGCTAATCACTTAAGTGGCCTCCACAGGCTGATTAAGGCCAACTAAGATTAAGATGTATGAAGTACAGTTAACTAGCTTTAATCAGCTAGTGGCTTTCTTCCCGATTTTAAAGTTCAAAAATGAATTCCACCAATTATTATTTTTTATTATCTCGATTTCAAAAAGATGATCTTTTCTCAAGTGCAAACTACACATAAAATAAACCAATTTTTTTTAGTACCGAGGAAATAATAGATTTCTTTTTTTTTTCCTAAACAAACAGAATAGATGTAATGATCTGCATCAGTTTTTGTTTTTGTTGCTTTTCCGTTGTCCTACCCAAGTAAAAATGGACATATGACCTTAGCTTTCTCAACAAGTGCAGATCTACTTATGAAATTCACTTAGATGTTTTTAACACGTGCTGTGTCTAGGTTTGATCAAATGATAAGTGGGAACCAATCCACTATTTTTATTCCTGCGGCCAAATCAGATAGAGAAAGTATTTGGGAAGCCTGCCTGACATCTGCAATTTTGTCTTCTATATGTTCTTCTTTTGTTTCGGAAGCCGGAATAAGGTTTGGTCATCAATCTATCTTGGACCAGTCAAAGTAGGAAAGTTGCATTTCATCCATTCCAATATCAGTGCCGTTATATACTAGAGAATCAGAAGATTATTATTTCATCATAATTGTGATCCTGACGATAGTTGGCCCAGTCAAATTGTCACTTTTTCTTGTTGATTCAAAAAAATTGTTAGCCAACTTCCCGAATCCAGTACTTTTTGTCCGATAAAATACGCGTTCCCACTTCAAACTTGCTACACTACTTTTGATGGTTAGAACTAGAATTTGAACTACAACTTTAACGGATCATTCTGCAGAATCTACACACATACATATAGCAGACAGAATGATGTGGCGTAAAGCTACGTAGAATAGGGTGATCTGATCAGTACAGTTCTGTTGCTAGAAACATCATAAGAGCAAACATTTAGGTAGTGTCATTCCTTAGAGCATCCACAGTGGGCGAGTATAACTAAAAATTTGGGCTGAGTTTGTAACGCAGTGGGACGGAGTAAAGATCATATCCCAGATCAAGACCAAATCCCAGACCATATTTGGTCGAGACCAAATCCCAAATCCTAATATAGTCGGGCGTAAATTTGAATTACGCTTGTTGGTGGGCGTAAATTTAAAGTACGTTTGTTAACGAACGTAAATTTGGTATCCGTTTGTTAGACGGGCGTAATTAAATTTTACGTTTGAGACGGGCGTAACTGAAATGTACGTTTCATGGGGCGTGAAGGAAAAATCCGCCCGAAGCCAGGCGTTGATTTAAACTCCGTCCCACTCAGGCGTACACCAAAACTCCGTCACAGTCAGGCGTACACCAAAACTCCGTCCCACCCAGACGGACATAGATTTTACGCCCATTCATTTTGTATTACGCCTGACCATAATCAGACGGACATTTGTACAACAAAACTTTTTTATTCATTTTGTAACACGCCTGATCATTAGAACCTACAGAGAAACGAGTGAAACCCATTTGATTACTATTAGAGATCTCATTCGTTTCATGTTAATTACCCATAAAGCTTTGCCCAAACCTCATTCAGTATTAAAAACAATTCCAAGTATAGAAAGTTTAAATCTTTTGCTGCACAAATGGCTCTCTCACTCAAGTGTGAAATTTTGTTACGCCACATTTATCATCAGGCGTACAACAAAACTCCGTCCCACTCAGGCGTATGCCAAAAATCCGTCCCACTCAGACGTACACCAAAAGTCCGTCCTACTCAGGCGTGATTTAGAAACCCGTCCCACATCAAACGTAATTTATATTTACGCCTGTCGTCAGGCGTAAATTTAACGTACGTCCGTCTCAAACGTAATTTATATGTCCGCCCAGAAATCAAACGTAACTGGATTATCCGCCCGTTTTCACGCGGTGATTTATTTTACGCTCGATCAAATTTAGTCTTCGTCCCGTAGCGTCACACTGCAGACTAAACTATTTTTTGGTCGTTTTTTTTGGTCTTTAATCTTTGGTTATACTCGCACCACTGCAGTTGCTCTTAATTTAAAACGATAGATGGACTATAAATTGGATCAAAGTAGACCTTTCTATGGGGTCTTTCACCCCATTTCCGGCCTAAGGTCTTTCCTTCGTTCCTGCAGCCCAAGGAGTGGTTGGTAGTGGACACTACACGATATGTTTTATTTGCTTCGTACACGATATGTTTTATTTGTAAGTCTCACATTCTAGTAACTTTCTATCTAACCTATATGAAGTTGACTCTAATAAATAATCAAGTGACTCTTTAAATGAGTTTTGATTCACTAAAATATGACAACCAAGCTTGACATACCAACGCTTGGTGGGTTCAACCGAGCAATGCTCTAACATAGTCTAATTAATTAGTTGTGCGACAATCATCTCAAGGATAGGGGAATATAACTTGAGAAATACGTGATTCAGTCTTCACTAAGGCTGCACAAGAACCGGCATGTGCACAAACAACCAGCTTGGAACCAGCCTGAAAGTCTCGGAACCGGTTGATGGGGTACAGGGAACGGGAATGAAAGTTAGAACCGGTAGAGAGTGGGTACAGGGACCGGTTCTACACATATTCCCGACCAGTACCGAACCAATTAACCGGATAGTAATAATCGTTGATATAAGAATTATTGTTTAATCCTAGCCATTTAATTCTAGGTCTTATCTTCGTTTAAGTCTCCATCTTATTTTATTTTTTTTTAAATTCAGTTTCTCTTCTTGATTCTTCCTCTCAAATGAAGTCTGAAGAACAACCAATACATCCCATTGATTCACTTCATCTTCACCACCAACCTCTTCAACTGGAGCCCGAAGAACAACCAGTGCACCACCTTCTTCTTCACCAACCAACTGAAGAAAAACAATAAGTCAAGGTAAATTAATAATCTGATTTTGAGGGTGATTTGTTTGATGAACTTTGTGTTCTTAATAACTAATAAGTAATTGAATGTTTAATTGCATGCCATCTCCGATCTGGTCTCTTGTTATCTCTGTAAAACTAAAACGAAAATTTTGGGTTTCTCCTTAATTATTATCAGCTCTCTATCTCAATTCTTATGTTTGGGCTTTTTCAAAAGACATAGATAGATTGAGTTGATGCTGCAAAACAATTGCAAACCCTAGATAATTTTAATTTTTAGGTGATTACTTACTGCTAACCTCCTTATAGTTGATTTATCTCATTTTTTGATGTTTCTCCCGACAAATTTCAAGATCTAATTAGTCATCTTCTTTTTAATTGGTTTTACTTCGCAGGGTTACTATTGTTGCTGGAAAGCAAATCCATGACATATTAAACCCTAGTTTGGATTATGTTGATTGCTGATGGTCTCTTTTAGCTATTAAATTAGATCTTTCTTTTTTTTCCTTATGGGAATATATGTAATAAGAGGAAATGATAAAACACTTGAATTATGTATCATGTACATCAATTTGTTTTTTTTTGATGGATTGGTCTATGTTACACTTACACAGCGTTTGCAGGTAAAACCCGGAACCGGTCTTACAGGTACATGTACAAGTCCAGGTACATGTACAGGTCCTCAAAATGAGGTACCGGTCAACACCAGGTACATGTACCGGTTCCAACAGAAAACCGGACCGTACCGTCTCATGTGCAGCCTTAGTCTCCACTTACCTTTTGTTGATGAAGTTCTCCAAAAGCTTCGGTTGATCTTCGCCTTCAAACGGTAGAACACAAATGATGACTGATTCGTTTCTCAACTACCTCTATCCTAGACCGAGACTTGACTAATTGCATACTAGAAATCAAGATATAGTTTTAATAAAAAACTTGATATAGCAGCACTTGTGAGTTTGACCGAGCAATGCTCTAACATGTTGAATAAAAAAACATTATGGGAAAATATTTTATGTTGTTTCTCATAGTGATAAATCACCCAAATCTCTTGTAAAGATGCCGTAAGTAACCAAGTACCTCTCTTCAATAGTTTTTTTTATGTAAATTTCTATATTAGCAACTTTTGGCCGTATATTTTCTGGATCTTCCTCCATCTTCCTAACAATCTTCCCACATATTCTGTCAATCATTGTATCATCTAGATGCTCTAGTATTATAGGTTCTAAATTGTACATAAAATACTTGATAAGTAAAATCATACTTGGTACATCTTTTGTAGAATCATATTCTTGAAGTACCATCAAATAACCCACAACAATCCATGGGGCTTTTTTCATGACCTTTGACGCATCATCATCTTTTGAAAACTTAGATATGAATAAATTAGTACCCATTGTTTTCGTCTCTCACTTTGTTTACGTTATCCATAATAAACTAATATTCTTCTTAATTTTCTTAAGATCCATCTTATCCTTCTCAATTATTTTCCCAATAAGACTGTTAGACCACTTAGTTGGTGCTACACTGATTTTTTCAACAGTATTGAAGGTTCCCCTATTAGGCATAGGAACTCTTCTGCTCATTGATGTTCCTTGTTTTTCTTAGTAATTGTAACTAACTGAGATTGAGAAATTGAAGCCATAGTGATTGTGATATGCTTGTAGTCTACCTTTTAATGGTTCATAATAAGAGCTCTATGGGTACTAGGATTTCAGAGGTATAACCAAGAACGTAACCAAATATATACTTTCCTAAATTGTCAAATACATAATATTTTACGAATATCTGCACTTAATATATTTAGATAAAATTTTCCTAAACCACCTTGACCTCATCTAAGATAGATGAAATCTGGGCCATAAGGATGGCTTTGATTTTGGAGAAAAGGATTCAGATTTTTGAATTCGTTACGCCCTATAGACATTAAAATTTTCGATGTTACCCTCTTCGTCTTATATCCAGTTCAGAGCCATGAAGACTCGGCTGCAGAACTCGGTTGAGATGATGTAAAATTCACTACATTAGGAACATGATATAAAAGAGATTTATATTGAGTAGGTAAAACTTATCACAAAACTTAGGATGATTGCCAATAGCACGACTGATGCGACCACAATGATTTTCTCCAGCTTACTCATTTTAAACACAAAGTTGGAGTAGATAAAGATGTCTAAAGAAAAAAGTAACAGTAGACAACTGCTACAAAACCATGACTGGTTAAGTTTCTCAGAGAGAGCACATATGTTGCAAATCAAACATAGATAGTTTTCTATAATATTCAACAAAAGTTCTACAGATGAAAAGAATATATTTTCAATAAAAAGAAATTAAAACTGAGTTTAGGATGTAGCAATAATTATATTTTCTCGACAAGAAATCTAACAAAATCAAAACAGATCAATGATTAAAAATATATTCAGAAGGAAGAACTCAAATCTACTAATCTCAGTCTCAATGATGATTGATGATCCCAAACATCATATTTAAACTGTTGAATGCATGGAGTTTTATTTAGCTTACTTTTTCTATATATATTAGTCTTTTAGAATTTTAAGTCCCAAAAATTTAACTCAAATTTAAATTGCAGAATATCACTATTATATACTGTATTTTCAACCATCTACGCTTATATATGATAAACCGACATGAACATAATACTATTTTACTGATACATGCATGAAATATATTGTTTGTATTGACCTTATTACTAACAGTAGAAACCACTATTCATAATGTCTCAATGTACTTAGAGCATCACCTATGGTTAGTCTCATTTGGAGGCTAACTCCTTCGTAATGAAATAATATTGGTTCATATGAAAGAGGGAAGCTATTGTGGGAAGGAGGAGCCAACGACCATATGGCAAACAATTAGTTGTCCAAGATAATTTTTAGCGATTTTATTCATACACGACATATTGTATGACGTGTATGATCAATTTTTACTCCACATGGCAAACTGTATGTTGTGTATGATCGATTTTTACTCCATGCGATAAACCGTCAGCTTGTATGCTTTATTTTTGAATTTCAAACAACAAACTATCAGTTGTACCTTGCTTTTTCTTACACGTTAAACTATACGTGTCTTGTTTGTTTCTTACACAACAAATCAGCAACCCATTGATTTTAGAACAATATCAAATGGAAACCCATTATAATTTTGCACAACTCTGATAATTTCAATAGGATTCTTCAAAACATGAATAATAGTATTCAATCTTAGAGAATTTATTTGTAGTAATTATGAACCTTATGGTTGTTGCACAAATGAAGAATTTATTTCGTGGTTATTATATTCAAGTTATATATCGATCAAAAAAAGGTTGTTAGATGCTTCAAAAACAAAAACAAAAACAAAAGAAAAAGAAAAAGAAATGTTGTTAGATTCAACTCCCTCTTTTGTATGGGTCAATATAATCTCATACAGATTCAAGATAAAGATCCATCATCTTTTAAAATAAAATATCTGATGAGGATTCAAGATAATCTCACACGGATCCTTCCTTCCTTCTTTATATTCTTAGGTTAGGGTTTCACATAACAACGTTTTAATGGAGAGACAGAATCCATGTTGCGATAACTTCTACAATTGACAACGTCAACCAATTGAAAATTTTGTGCCACGTGGAGTAATTTGGTTGGAAGGACATAGGGATACAGGGAACTTGGGTACAGGGGATCCGAACCCAAAACTATAATCGCCAAAAATTGGTTCTCTCGTATATTTGGTCTCCTTTAAGTTTGGTAACTAATCATGATTCACATGCATGGTTCATAAACCTTCGTACAATTAAGTTTGATATCTTCGTCCATTCGATGAAGATCATGTGATTTTTATAATCGGTTTCTATTTTTTTTTAAAAGAAACCATCTACCAACCACGAAGTGGATTTTCCCTATGCAATGACTAAGTCGACATTTCTTTTTATTTTTGTCGATGCAATTTTGGTGTATCGTATATACCAGCCAGTATTGGTTTTCTCCATCAATTCTGCGGAAGATGTTAAAATTGGCATTTTAAGAAATTTTAGCCATTTTTTTTTTCCGTAGTTTGACGATAATCATCTAAACAAACCATTACCAATCATGGTTTTATTTTTCTACTAATAAACCATTGGTTTCCATTTCTTACGGGAAATCATGGATTCCTTAACAATGGAAATGATCTCTTTATTTTCTTAAAAAGAATCATATAAGCCAGTTGATTTGGTTTTTCCCTATCGATCCTAAAGGGATATATAAAGTACCGTTATTATGATATTAACAATTCCAAACACCAAGAGGAATTGCTAAGGGATATTGAGCATTTTTTTCCTCATGGTAAATCTCCAAAATTTTAAATAGTTCCACTTGTAATTGGAATTGGACACTAAAGATCAAAGGATCTGCACCCGACTTGTTAGCATATCTCATTAGTCTTTGTAATGACTGTATTGATCTTAGAATTAATTTATTTTGATGAAATAAAGTGTCCATAATTCCATTCTTAGGCGAATTGATATCTCGTCGGCCTTATAGGTCATTGGAGATTTGGTTGCATATTTTATATGTTTTTTTGCTATAACCAATAAAATTCATGGTTCAATTAAATTTGTATATCAAGAAGACTACAAATTTATCTTTATTGAAGGACTTAATTGTTTTAGTTTTTTTGTCTTTTAAAGTCATTATCTACGGTCCAACTGATGTTGTTAAAATCCAAAAATTAATATGAATATATGCCTTTGATTTAATCAGATTATACTCCACGAAACTTATTTTCGTATATGAGATGTCAATATTTTCCGTTAGAATCAGGAAGAGACTCTATGCTATTAGAAGTTGGCATTAATTCACTTAAAAGTTATATATTTTCTCTCCCATCATGATCAAATCGAAAAAGGCTGCAATAAATAGCCGTGAAATTATCTCATTTAGCTTTTCCATAAGTTAATGTCGTTTGGAAAGGTAAATCCAATATAGCAATAAGTAGCATTTCAAAATGAGCTACCGATAGTGCTTTAATTGAGTCTATCAAAACAAGGTCCACATTCTTATAGTTCATATCTCCTCACTGGAAGATGGGGAGATTATCATGCCCGAGGGCGATAGTACCAGTAATTCTGTGTTTTTTTTTCTTCAAGATACGCATACACTTGAGAAATGTCGGATCGTTGTTAATTAATATTGTTGAATATTCATTTACAGTAGCTACTGAAATAATAAATGATGGTGGTTGTTAACTGATCTGCAGAGGAATATCGACATACGTGATTGGTTGGCATACAATTCAATTAGGTTCGATTAACTTCTCAGTTAACGCAATTTTGGATCCAAGACTTAACACCTTAAAATTGCCAAACCTATTACTTACTGGTTGGTGTAGTCATAATGTATTATATGAGAAATATGTTCGTTGTAGAAACGATTTGAGGGTTTCATTTTTTATCAGACTCAATGATTGGTTCAATAAATTTTTGTTCTCCATGTATGATGCTTTTGGCGTGGTAGTCCTTGAAGGACTCGCACTGCATTGACACAAGAAATGCGGTTGGGAACATATTTAGGCATCCACCTGATTTGATTATGTTAGGTCGAACAATCTTGTATGTGTTTTTAGAAATTTGGTACAAAACCAAAAATCCGGATTAATTATTTGATGATATCAGCTTTATAGGTCTCTTGAGGAGTCCTCAAAAACATAAAAATTCATGCTTTAGCAGCATGAGTTCTATTTTATTTCCTTTCTAAACTCGTCCTTAAGATAGACTAGAGTTAATATTTTGATGTTTTTTTTTGTTTTGAAAAACTCATATAGTTGGGTTAACATCGATAAATACGTCAAAAGTTGTACTCTTTTCCCTTCGTTATCAGGTTTTGTCCCACGTGGTTTTCCTGACAAGGTTTTGACGAGGAAAAATCTCGTTGACGTTTAATTTTCGTTCAAAAATATTGATATTTGTGCTCTTTTTTCTTCGTCCAAATTTTTTCCCATTGGGTTTTATTGGAAAGGTTTCAGTGAGGCAAACTAATTCAACATGGTGGTCATCCATGGGGGAGTTGTATCAAATTTCGGTTATTTAGTGGATTCCCATCATTAACTAGGTCATTTTGTTTGCCCAAGTCAACACAAGAACCCTTAGGAATTTGGATGTCATTATGATCCACATAATGCATGACCACAAGTACAAATTTATTCACTTCTGGTACTGTATCTACATCTTGGCCCTTTTGTTGAAGAGACTACATCAACTACTTCTGCAAATCATCTCCGAGGAGCTAGCAATCCAAGACTCAAGTCCTCAATATATTTAAAGAAGCATGAAGACTCGAGAACAATACCATTAGAATACTAACACAAAAGAAGACTTCATCAATTGGTAAAATTCTCATGAAAACATTGCTATCTCCAGTATTCAAGAAATTCATTTGCCGAAATTGGGAAATCTCAACTCGAAGATTTGCAAGCCAAGATTCAACTGAATTACTTATCAGGGGGAGCATCATAGTAAAAGATATTTTACTGGACTATCACGTTGTACTCTTTTTCCTTCGTCAAGGTTTTGTCCCATTGGGTTTTCCTTGTCAAGATTTTAATGAGGCAACATATGCATGTCCAGCTCTGTTCTAAGTTTACTCACAATTGTACTCTTTTCCCTTCGATCAGGTTTTGTCCCTTTATGATTTCCAGGCAAGGTTTAACGAGGCAATTAGTTTAGACACAATGTCATCAGGGTGAGCGTTATAAACATGTAATTATGTTAAGAATATCTAGGATAAATCTCGTTTATTATTGGGATGCTCTTGTGTCTAGCCCTATATATAGAGGCTCTAATATTTTTCTATCGTATTGATGAATAGAATTTCTCCCTTTTTTTTCTACTTTGTGTCTTTCCTTCTCTATTTTCTAGTTTAGCCTACCGTAGTGCAGGTTGTGCGAGGCTTGACAGGCTGGCGTAAAAACTATGTTATACATTTATGAGATAATCTCTAACCTACCTGGTACTTGTTACTGGAAAAAGGCTTTGGTTTTGGCTTTGGTTTGGACAATTTTTGAGAAAGACCCGAGGACGAGGAAAACATTCAGTGAATTTCATTCTTGATTCCTCTCAATGTTGCTGCAATAAAAATTTAGACAGGGTCTAATCCCACTGTATGTGACAGCATCAATTCCGGAAAAATAAAAAATGAGGGTCATCAAAAATGAGGGACGCCCCAAAGCGACTCTTTGGCCGCTTATGCGACCGGCCCTTGCAAAAATTAACCAGGACATATAAAGGCAAACAACAAAACCAATTGGCAGGTGACTCTCTCTGTACAACAGAAGTTGCTCCAATACTACTATTTATTTTATCCTTAAAGTCTTTGTGTTTCCTCGTCTATTCGCTTCTGAAAATCAGTGACCATCCGAGGCAGGCCTTCATTCAGTGAAATTTTTGGCTCCCAATTCAGCAGTTCCTTTGCTTTGGTAATGTCTGGTTTCCTCATGTGTGGATCGTCAGCAGTGTTTGGTTTAAACTCCACTGTCGCACTAGAATCAATTGTTTGTTTCACCACCTATACAGAAGTTGCCATATGTGTTATTTTAACTTATTTATAGTAAAGAGGACAAAAGAAACACAGGTTGCAAAACTGAAGCGTATACAGGCTTCCTATGGAATTCAGTAGAACAACAGACCTCAGCAAGCTCTAACATAGTGAACTCTCCTGGGTTGCCCAGGTTGAAAGGTCCGACATGATCCCCTTCCATTAGGGCTACCAGTCCATCCACCTGTCTCACATTTTACATGTTAGACTCTTCGATGAACAAGTCAAATTTCCACAGTAAAAAACTGAAAAGTTCACACATACATGTGTAGCTAAAAAGTGTGACGGAAAAAAATTCTGTTCTTTTGCCTATGCCAATCATGTGTAGCTAAAAATTAGTTAGGACCTTTTGTTTGAACAGACCCTTGCCAAGAAGATAAGTATGGACCTAAGCTTTGACATAATTGATATTTTAAACCATTAGGCGATGCCTGCTTTGATAAACTAAATATATTATGAGTCAAACTAAAGCTCAGGTAAATGCATAAATAGTACTCGGGAGGCCTTCCAACTTTATGGACCACCGACACAGTGGATTAGCAAAAGAAGTAAAATGTCATCTTGTAATCATATCTTTGTCAGAGAACTATGGTCAAATGACGAAACTCATACAACTGTTTTCTTGTTCAAGGCTACCCCAGCTAAAAGCCTATAAAAATTAACAACTGCACGGGCATAAACAGAAATGTTAGACAGTGTTAAACATATTCACAACTTAACGTTCCTGGCTTACTCGGCAGGGTCAGCATCATATCAAATTCTCCAACTTGATGACATTGATTCTAACCTGTAATTGTGAAGCATCAGTTCATTCATTGTCAGGCTTGTGATCTCATTACACTGATAGATCAAATAAGCCGTCTGTGCCCTTAACATCGCGCATCTTCATGAAATCTGCATCAAGTCCCACTAAGCATACAACCTCTGTCTCTTACACTTCTCCTACACTTCCAGCCAATCCCACGTGACGATTATTTCATCACTGATTATTTTACAGGATCTTTATCTTGACGATCAACATCAAACCTTGTTATCATCATGTGACCCTAAATCCGACATACCTAATATATACAATTTGAGTGCACATACCCCAGTTTTTGTGATATAAGTCACATATACAATTTGAGCGCACATACCCACACCATAACCATAAAGGCTGTATAAAATATATAGGTACTCTAAGCTAACTGATTACATATGTGCCAACACATGCAACCACTATCAGAATTAGCTATAAGTGATACTCTAGAAACCGGTGTTGCTTGCCTCCAGAAATCAAACAAGTGGAATTAGAAGTCCCAAATAGAAAGGCAATTGCAAGATTGACTTACCAAATCAGCAACATATTGTTTTTAAACTTCGTATATAAGACAACCCATTGATTTTAAACTATCTTGCACACAATCATAAATTGGCTGACTAGGTAATAGGATCGGTTACCACATAATTATGGTATTTACTCATAATTGGTTGCACAAGTTATAGGATCAGTCACCAATTACTAAGACTTGTTGCACCTCTTACATGGATCGATTCCACATGCTTGTGATCGGTAGCACCTCTTACTAGGATCGTTTCCCCAATGCCTAGAGTTGGTCATACCACTTACAATATATCGATCATACCATCTCAGGTGATTACTTAAGATCGGTTCCACTAATAAAAGTCATACCAATACAAAAGTCAGGCCTTGTGAATAGTTTTACCAAGATACATAAACAAGTTATGAGCGGTTATACTAAACACACATATTGGTAATCCAAAGATTGCAATGAATAACACTACCAATAAGCCTAGCGATTTCCCTTTCGATTCATAAAACAAGTTTATGAATTGTGCTTCCTTTAAACGAATGTAAAACATTGTTTCCTAGGACGAAATCTTCACCCATACCCATACACATAATCACAATAGCATTCATACGATTATGTCGATGTCTTATATACGAAGTTCAAAAGTTCTAGTAGAACCATGAAGCCTATTAATGGTGATTTGATAGGATAATAAATCACATAGTTCTTGGAAGTCAGATGAACCAATTCTAAACTCGTTTGGAAGTGTGGCAAATCGGTTCTAAGATGGTAAATATGAAAATGGATTTACCAAATAAAGATATCAACATACTTTAAATATATGCAGTAATTCTTATCTTTTATTGTTCAAAGATATTCCTTAATAACTAAATGAGAATCCCTGATTGAAATAAATTGAGAATCTTTTAATTAAGGTTTTTAGTTTTATATGCTTTTAATTTCCAGCAATTAAAATGCATATCTTTAGAAAATAAAAATTGGTAATGTGAATTTACTAATTGGAGGTTTTCTACTGATATTTCGGTCAATATTTGGACAGAGCATTTTCAGGAATTATGAAAACCGAATTTGAAAATATATTGCATATCTTGAAAATATTTTCGGTTTTGGAAATTCCTTGGTGTCCAAACTTCGTTGGTCTATAAATATTGAAGTTTTCATTTCAAGAAAACTAATCCTCAGAGCCAGCAAAGATACCTAATTGTGTTGTTACTGGTGGAGCCTTCTATTCGGAGAGGAAAGTACCCTAATTAGGCGAAATCTCTTGCGACCGCTGGTTTTTAGACTTCTTTGGGATTGGGGAGCTCGACGATTACCGTTGGTGGGAAACTAGATAATTGCAGTTTATTATTAGTTTTCGATTGATTTGATTGACTAACGGTTGTTGAACTTTGATTGCACCTAGTTTGTTTATGCTTGAGAATCTTCTCTTCTGATATAAGATTCACTCAAACTAGATCGAAGTTTCGACGGGGATCTTTAGACTGTTTGTAGATCTAAAGACGTCTTGTGATAATCCATTGTTAACATACTCCGTTATGTATGTGATTGATCACAAGAGATTCAAGTTGATTGTGTGCAGATGTTTATTGAATATCTAAGAAGATTTGAAGAAAAAGAAGATAGCTTGTTTGATTTCATAATCTTTGGTGTGCACAAAACTTGATCGGCTGGGGATCCAACTATAATCGGTTTATCTTTGTGATAATCTTGATTGATTAGTTGAGTAGATCGACATCAATACGTTTATTTGTGATTAAGAGTATTGATTGCATAGTCTAGACAATTACCTTGGTAGTTGTTAAATAGATTGATCTAAGAACCAGACAAAGGAGTTTATTGGGATAAACGGAAGAGTCTCTTGTCAAACTCATATCACTTGTTTGAAAAGAGTTGTTACCGAACAGATTTATTGTTCCTTTACTGTTTGGAATACGAACCAAAGGAATTGCTCCAAGTGCATGACTTATTGTAAGTTGGAGGCGCAGGGATACATACGGAACTAGGTGACCTATAGGTTTAGTTGCTTGGTCTCAACTATACGAAGCTGGTTTAGATTTTGTATAGCGGCTTAATCCTGAGAGTATCCAATTCTGGACAAGGTCCCAGGCTTTTTCTGCATTTGTTGTGTCTTTTAGTTTTCAATTTCCGCAATTGTAATTGTTTTTATTAAAATTAGAAGTAAAATACACCAACGTTAATTCCTAATTACTTGATAGAAATCCTATTGTGTTTGGTTAAGTCCGAACCTATTATCAAGTAATCATACTTCGTTGTTGTATTGTCTGGATATTATATCCATATTCAATCACACAAGTTATCTTGTTGTCTTATTGTATCTATCTCTTATCCATAGACGATCACACGAAGTGTGAACCGATTAGTTTTATTGTCTTGACTCAGTCCATTGACAATAACTTTCGGAGAAAGGACTTATAGGTGGAAAAGTTTTAGATTGAGGTATATTTGGGTACCCTCGCCTTTTCAATTGGTATCAGAGCAGGCAAAAAAGAAAAGATCTAACAATCTGTGTTTGGTGCCATCCAACTTATAAGAAATTGAATCTATGTATGATTCAGTTAACGTACCACCAATATTTAATGGGATAAATTACCCATTTTGGAAATCTGCTATGAAAACTTTTCTTCAATCCCGAGATTTTAATATTGGCTATTAGTCGAAGAAGGATATGAAAGACCAAGAGTATAATATCCAGAAGCAGAGTTTAAACGCTTAACATTCTATAGTTATGAAGAAAGAGCTCTTGCAAAGCAGAACTCTGATGGTCTAAATGCCATCATACACGCAGTAAGTGATGATCTTCGTCATCATGTTATGTCATGTGAAACTTCTAAGGAGGCATGGGATACTCTTGAGACCATATTCGAAGGAAATGATTCCGAAAAAGAAACGCGACTTCTGTCCCTTTCATCTGAATGGGAATACCTTAAAATGGATGATAACGATACCTTTGAGGAGTTTAACACTAAACTTTCTGAGATTGTCAATGATTCTTTCTTACTAGGAAAGTTTATACCTGAAAAGGAAATAGTATGCAAAATTCTCAGATCGTTACCATCCAGATACGAGCCTAAGAAACATGCCATAATAGAAGCAAATGATCTTTCTATACTTTCTCGAAGTTGTCTTGCAGGAAAGTTAAAGATTTCTTATAGAGAAATTCTACTGAAGAATCAAACTGAGAAACGTTGCCAAGAGGACAAGGTACCTGTTGAAAAAGAGCTTGACTCAACAATTGTGCTTCTAGCGCAATGAATTAAGGGCATCTTATCTAATGATAAACTTGATCCTAAAACATTATCGTTTTGTCATAAAAATGGTAGTGAAGAAGTCCAATGCTTCAAGTGCCGTAGATTCGGACATATGGCAAAACATTGTTCCAGCAGAAGAACTCAGAAGTGCAACAAGGCTTATGTCTTTACTCTTGATGATATTTCGGAGGAAGAACCCTATGAAGGAATATCTAACTGTAATGCACTTCTTGCCAACTCTAACAGTGTTGAATCCTGTGAGTCTAATTAACTCCTAGAAAAACTTGAGTTGGGAATTAAGGAAAATAAAAGGTTAAGCCTAGAACTTGAAAACCTTTTGAAATTCCTTTTAGATAAACCCGAAAGCTAAAATATGAGCAAGAAAAAATGGTTGAAAAACCAAGAGGGTCGGAAACTAGTTTTTCTTATAATATACGAAGTTCTTCTTGTGGAGGAAATAACCATGCTACAATCTTCCATGGAAATCTCCAACAAAATAAATTTATCAATGCTCTTCGCAAGGGGATAGAGATTTTGAAGGCTGGTAAGTTTATTAGATCTCAAAAGGAAATTGCAAACTCTTGCAATTACAAGAGAAAAAAAGAATGTAAGGAAACATAGTCTATTGTGTTTATAAGTCATCCTAAGGATGTCATTGTTACCTATGGTGAGAATATTTCTCATCCCAACACACACTGATTGTGATGAAAAATGCATCCTCACTTGTTTTCCAAAATACTGATTGTGAGGAAGTATAAATCTGGGAAGGATATACATATCAGTTCCTTAAGTAAAAATATTCTTAATTCATATCTCTTACTTTTGGGAAAAATATATTCGGTTTCCATAAACCAAATTATCCCTTGATTTTCTCCCATTGTACATATATTTTTCTTGTCAGGAAGAAACTATATTGCTTCAATGAAGAATTTGGCAAAAGAATGATCATCTCTTGATGATTTAGCACTCTGTGCATCAGTTTTGACTGAAACTCTTGATGTATCTCAGTATGATAATCCTCAAGATTCTCTAAGAAAACAGATTCTTACTGTTAGAAGTTGCATTAGACATCATGAGATGATGATAAAGGATTCAAAAGAAGTACTTGCTGATCTTCATTCTCAACTGTTTGAAATGAACAAATCATATACTGGGAAAGGGAGCGCTCAGAAGAATTTGAATCCAGTTTTTAAAAGCAATCTTCACAAGAATTGAGAAAGAGAATAGACATCAGTTTTTGATTTCTTTCAATAATTGTATAAGGTCTATTTTGAATAAAACTATCTCTTATTTATGAATAAAATTATTAGTTTATAATTATTCTTGTGATAGTTTTTCGGTTACATAGCATGTGCATGAATGCTTTATATTATTTCTATGTATGTTTATGAGATCTATGATTTCGGTTTTCTTAACCTTAATATTCGATCCCATATGGTGTGAACTCTTATGGTTTGGCTGACTTTTTGGTTTAGCAGGATTAAGTTCTATCTCATGTTGGTAGGCTTTATCAAGGGATCATAAGGGGTTCCGATTGAAACTCATGTGTGAAAAAGTCACAATATGTTGAATCGTTTTGGTTTAGCATAAAAGCTTATGTGTTTCGGGGTTTCAACTTTTGCATCGCATTAGTTAAAACCGGTTTTCAACCTTTCTCTGGTAAAGGTTGGTCCTTGTTGTTGTTGTTTTGTCTTGCGAGAGGATGACAACACAACGGAGGAGATTTCTATGTGAACTTGCGCTTAATGATATGTATTTATGGGGAGAAGAGGATACGGAGTTTGAGGTAACGAATTTGTTAGTTAATCGTTTTCCTGTTTTAAAAAAGCCGGATTTTATTGCATATATTTTGCCTTTTCTTAACAAAATTTTGGTACAATTGTTGTTTATTCCATTATTTGTGTATGGATGTGTGTGTGATTAATTGTTTCCGGTTAATAAAAACTATTGCTATCTTGCTTTATTGTTTGGTATCAATTGTTTAGGCTTACGAAATTTCGGTGCAATTGCGGTATTATAATGTCTATGTTTGTTTCAATTGCTTCCGGTTGAGGTAAATAATTATGCAAGTTGATTTATTTGGTTTGTATGAATTGTTTATGGCTTAACAAAAAGGTTTTCAGGATGAATTGTTTAGTCCAATTCAATTCCGGATAAGAGAAACTAAGTTAATTCTGATCTTAGTTAGACTTATCAAATTTGAGGTTTCGGTTATTCAAGTCTAGTCGAATGCCTTAACAAGAAAAGCTAGTTAACTAACCTAGTACTTGTCTTGTTTAAAATTGAGTCTAAGTTATTATTTGAATAATTAGAACCTGATGAGAAAAATAAAGTTGATTTTGATATTTATTTTGGTCTTATCGAACAAACGATTGTATTTGTGCAATCGGTTTAGCAAAAGAACTAAGGTGCTTAGTCAATTTTTGATTTGCTAAACTATTAGGAAAAATTTCTTCGGGCAATTTTTTCCTTGGTAACATATCAAAATAAAATTACTTTGTAGTTTCGGTTTTGATATTGGTTGGTGTGTGGAACCCTCATGCTTAACTCTTATAGGTTGCAAGTCTTTTGAGATTTGTAAGATCCTTTCGGTTTGTCTTTTATTTGCTCGTACCTTTGTCATTTTGTGACAAAAATGGGGAGAAATATATGGAGTAAACAAGTCATTTTGTATTACTAAGGAAAGGACAATGGTGCTTAAACGGTATATCTAACGAAAGAGTAAAGCATAGACTAAAGGGGAGTAACATATCATATTGAAAAGGGAATAACAAAGACGTGCGGATTGAAAATCTACCTATATCTTACCTTTATGGGGAGTATTAGCTTTGTTATTATAATGTCAACAACGGCATTTATGGATTGAATGTATATAAGTTATTGTGTTGTTGAAACTTGGAATCAAGCGTATGTTTAATGAATTCTTGTAATTTGTTTATCCATATGATGTAAGAGTTTTGTCACTAAAATTTACAAAGGGGGAGATTGTTAGAGCATTGCTCGGTTGAACCCACCAAGCGTTGGTATGTCAAGTTTGGTTGTCATATTTTAGTGAATCAAAACTCATTTAAAGAGTCGCTTGATTATTTACTAGAGTCAACTTCGTATAGGTAAGCTAGAAAGTTACTAGGATATGAGACTTACAAGTATTACGTGAAGACTTGAAGAATGTGAAGAAGTAAAGAGCTATAACGACGACATCATCCTTCCTCTTGAGGTTAGTAATATTTGACTTGAATTGTTTCATTCCTAACGTATCTTTCAAGTCATGTATATTGAAAACATAACTGCGAAGCTGTGAATGATTAGACTCTAGTTAAACATAGTATTAAGGAATTACAATACGAAGTACAACGTCTATCTTTTGAACTTCGTATATAAGACATCGACATAATCGTATGAATGCTATTGTGATTATGTGTATGGGTATGGGTGAAGATTTCGTCCTAGGAAACAATGTTTTACATTCATTTAAAGAAAGTACAGTTCATAAACTTGTTTTATGAATCGAAAGGGAAATTTCTAGGCTTATTGGTAGTGTTATTCATTGCAAATATTTGGATTACCAATATGTGTGTTTAGTATAACCGCTCATAACTTGTTTATGTATCTTGGTAAAACTATTCACAAGGCCTGACTTTTGTATTGGTATGACATTTATTAGAGAAACCGATCATAAGTAATCACATGAGATGGTATGATCGGTATATTGTAATTGGTATGACCAACTCTAGACATTGGGAACCAATCTTAGTAAGAGGTGAAACTAATCACAAGCATGTGGAATCGATCCTTGTAAGAGGTACAACAAGTCTTAGTAATTGGTGACCGATCATATGACTTGTGCAACCAATTATGAGTAAATACCATAATTATGTGGTAACCGATCCTAGTACCTAGTCAACCAATTTTTTAAAGCTAGTGTGACCGATCCTAGTACCCACATGGAGGTAGAACCGAAGCCTTGCGTTTTGGTCGAACCGTGAAACCCATTAATGGTAATTTGATAGGATAATCAATCACATAGTTCTTGGAAGTCAGATAAACCAATTCTAAACTCGTTTGGAAGTGTGGCAAATCGGTTCCAAGATGGTAAATATGAAAAAGGATTTACCAAGTAAATATGTCGACATACTTTGAACATGTGCAGTAATTCTTATCTTTTATTGTTCAAAGATATTCCTTAATAACTAAAGGAGAATCAGGGATCGAAATAAATTGAGAATATTTTAATTAAGGTGTTTAGTTTTATATGCTTTTAATTTCCAGCAATTAAAATGCACATCTTTAGAAAATAAAAATTTGTAATGTGCATTTACTAATTGGAGATTTTCTACTGAGATTTCGGTCAATATTTAGACAGAGCATTTCCAGGAATTATGAAAACCGAATTTGAAAATATATTGCATGTCTTGAGAATATTTTCGGTTTTGGAAATTCCTTGGTGTCCAAACTTCCTTGGTCTATAAATATTGAAGTTTGCATTTCAAGCAAACTAATCCTCAGAGCCAGCAAAACCACCTAGTTGTGTTGTCTATTCGGAGAGGAAAGTACCCTAATTAAGCGAAATCTCTTACGACCAGTCATTTTAAAGACTTCTTTGGTATTGGGAAGCTCTACGAGTACCGCTGGTGGGAAACTAGATAATTGAAGTTTATTATTAGTTTTCGATTGATTTGATTGACTAACAATTGTTGAACTTTGATTGCACCTAGTTTTTTTATGCTTTAGAATATTATCTTCTTATATAAGATTCATTCAAACTAGATCGAAGTTTCGATGGGGATCTTTAAACTGTTTGTAGATCTAAAGATGTCTTATGATAATCCATTGTTAACAGACATCGTTCTGTGTGTGATTGATCACAAGATATTCAATTTGATTGTGTGCAGGTTTTTATGGAAGATCAAAGAAGATTTGAAGACAAATAAGATTGCTTGTTTGAGTTCATAATCTTTGGTGTGCACAAAACTTGATCGGCTGAGGATCCTACTATAATCGGTTTATCTTTGTGATAATATTGATTGATTAGTTGAGTAGATCGGCATCAATACGTTTCTTTGTGATTAAGAGTATTGATTGCATAGTCTAGACAATTACTTTGGTAGTTGTTAAATAGATTGATCTAAGAACCTGACAAAGGAGTTTATTGGGATAAACGGAAGAGCCTTTTGTCAAAATCATATCACTTATTTGAAAAGAGTTGTTACTGAACAAATTTGTTGTTCCTTTACTGTTTGGAATACGAACCAAAGGAATTGTTCCTAGTGCGTGACTTATTGCAAGTTGGAAGCACAGGGATACAGACGGAACTAGGTGAACTATAGGTTTAGTTGCTTGGTCTCAACTATACGAAGTTGGTTTAGATTTTGTATAGCGGCTTAATCCTGAGAGTATTCAATTCTGGACAAGGTCCCGTTTTTTTTTGCATTTGCGGTTTCCTCGTTAACAAAATCTTGTTGTGTCTTTTACTTTTCTATTTCCGCAATTATAATTGTTTTTATTATAATTAGAAGTAAAATACACAAAAGTTAATTCCTAATTACTTGATAGCAATCCTATTGTGTTTGGTTAAGTCCGAACCTATTATTAAGTAATCATACTTCGTTGTTGTATTGTCTGGATATTATATCCATATTCAATCACACAAGTTATCTTGTTGTCGTATTGTCTCGATATCGTATCCATAGACGATCACACGAAGTGTGAACCGATTAGTTGTATTGTCTCGACTCAGTCCATATATAATCACTTTCGTAGAAATGACTTATAGGTGGAAAAGTTTTAGATTGAGGTATATTTGGGTACCCTCGTCTTTTCAGACTAGCTTTCATAGACAAGAATTTCGAGTCGAGAACTAATTATTTAGTTTACGAATTCCTCGAAATATAATGACTAAGCTTAATGAACATTTAGTCATACTTGATCAAATTTCGGTGGAGAATAATTTATTGTTCTGAACCAAATCATGATTCAAGTTTATCATTCGAAAATATCCTGGAACAGTGATATGTGTCATTGATATTATTCAGGAATGTTTCAAATAGATTTAGAGAAATATATAACTACTATATTCGGAATACAAAACAGTGCTATTAGTCTTACAAACTGAGAAAACTGTTATATGTCTGAAGCCGTATTACATGTACTTGTACACATAGCGGAATAGATACATATCGACTTTTAGATTTGTGTGATATGCATATTCGTATGTACATCATGGGAAAATCGGTTTGTTTGGTGATCTGGATAGGTATGCATATTCGTATGCAAACCATTTTGGAACTGTGGTAAAGGAACCGGGTCAAAATAATCAAACCGGTAGCGAGATAATACATTTCTCTGTTCTAGAATCAGTTAGTACCCAAATCGGTACATGAACAAAAAAAGTTCTGTGAACTTCGGAACCGGGAAAAGTCTTGAGTTTGTAAACCGATATGTGAACTAAATTTTTTTTGTCAACTCCGGAACTCTGAGTTGCAAGTTTGCAAACCGGTACATGAACTGTAATAGTTCTGTCAACTCCGGAATTCAGTTATTGCTTATAAATTTGCAAACCGGTGCGCGTACTTTGACTCATACGACTCACAAACGATCCAAGTAATTATACCTTGTACATTTACCAACTATGTCGATTATGATTGAATTGCAATTAAATTACTTATATGAAGTGATTTTCATTTGATCATTTCTCTAATTAACAATAGACTCATTTGATCACATGATTGTGACTCAAGATTAATGTCTCAGTGAACAAAAAAATGAGTGTTAAGCTTTTAAATTTCAAATCAGCTAGTTTCGGCTAACCATGTTGAACATAGTCTTTATACACGGTTCGGTTACGGTTTACCTAACCAGAGTGTATATCTTTTATATGTGAATAAAATTCAATGCTTTCGTCTAACGGTGGATATTGTTTGCTTTGTTCCAAAGATATCTTAGCTTAAACCTAAAGCAACCTAGGCTTTGAAGTCTATATAAGGGGAACTCTTGGCAACTGGGATCTTTGAATCCTGACACTACTTTTTGGTGAGTCCTAGATGTATCTAGAGTCGTCCTCTCCAGAAACCCTTTTTGGGTTTAGCGATTACAAAGACTTCATTGGGATTCGTGAATCAAGGTCCAGTTATCTTTTATCTTGATAACTCGAGTATCCTGATCTTGATTATTTGTAGAGCTTGCTCTAACGATCAAGATAGATAGTAATCATCAAAGTTCTCTTCGTCACAGACTTTGTTGACTCCGCAAGTTTTATACTTGTGAGGTGAATAATAATCTAGGTTGTACTTCGGGTTCCATAAGTTTGGATTTGGGGATATCCAGACTTTTGTCAAGTTGCTATCAATTTCCATCACCTGGATTTATCGTTTGATCTGATCATCCGTTTAGATCATAAATCAAGAAATCAATCATAGACTTAATTCTTGAGAGGAAGGTTAGGTTTAAAGTCTTAAATTGAGTTGAAGCAAATCTTAGTTGGTGAGAGACCGTCTAAAGAAATCAGAGTCTTGCTGGGATTCAAAAGGCGTTAGGAGCGCGACTGCACCTGAATCAGTGGGAGACTGAGTTCGGGCTCAACTACATTCCAGACCTAAGTTAGTTGGTAGTAGGCTAGTGTATGTAGCAGCTTAATACAGTTTGGTGTTCAATATGGACAAGGTCATGGGACTTTTCTGCATTTAACAAAATTTCTAGTGTTTATGTTATTTCTTTTTCCGCATTATACTGTTTATTTTTATAATTGAAATATCACAGGTTGTCTGTTGATCAATCACAGTAGATAGGTCCGACCTTGGGTATGCGTACTCATGGAAGTTTTCGAACATAAAATATCTGCTGAGTTTGTAAACTCAAATCCGGTGGCTAAGGTACGCATACCCGTACGCGTACTCAAGCTGGTGATATCTTAAATCGGTAGTTCATGAACTTAAAACAATAAATTATAAGGAATGCAATCTTTGCAAACCGTGGTTATATTGTTCATGAATTGATTCAAGTGGATCAAACCGATTTTTTTTCAATTGTGTCTATGAATAAAGACCTAAGCAATTGAACAACTCTTCAACTAGTTCTTATGAGTCATTTGAACTAGTTATGAGAAAGATGAATACGGTTAATATGAAGTGATCATATGGCTAACCCTTAGTCACCAGATTCGCTCAAAGGCTTCACGAATTTCCCTGAAATTCACGAATTTGCGCTCCTCACTAAAATTCGTGTTGGGAGCGCGCTCCTCACAAGGGAAAATCGCGCTCCCAACATGGGAGGAGCGTTAAACAAGAAATTTCCAGGTTTAAAACCTATAACTTCCTATTTTTGCATTGATTTTGCCCAATATACAAGATAGTATTTGAATTCTGTGTATCTTTTTAGTTTCTAGAAATTCTGCAGATTTCTAAAGAATCTAAACTTTCTCTCTATATCTATGTATAGTCATTTTCAATGCCTCAATAACGTACCAAAAGAAACTCTCTGTCTCTTATTCTCGTCGTTTTCCTTCCATATGATGGTCTAACTCAAGAGACAAAAGAAGTGAATGATTGAGAGAAATTTTTTGAAAATAGGCACTTTATTAGTCATTTCTAAGTGTTTTTCATTTCATTCATTATGAAAATTAGCAGTATTACTAATTTATTTATGAAACTTATTTACGCTCCCGACTCACTCAGCGAATTTTATTTTTAAAAATTTTACGAATTTCGCTCCCGATCTCGTTCTCGTTCCCAACCTCGCTCCCGCTCTTGGTGACTAAGGGCTAACCATTGGTTAACTATTTGTGAACCAACTAAGTGTACACGTTTAGGTACAGTTACTCAAACCTAAATGAATACATTTCATTTGTGTGTGTGACAAGATAAGTTTCGATCTAACGGTTGAAAGATATTAGCTTGGTTGAATCAGGTTTTTCATTTAACGGTGAATATTGAATGCTTTATTACCAAGGTAACTTAGATTGCAAACCCTGATTTGAAAACTATATAAAGGAGACATCTAGCATCTGGAAAAACTAATCCCCACACCTCCTGTGTGATACTAGTTGGTTTGCTAGAGTCGATTCTCCTTTAACCTTAGGTTTCTTCTCGAGATCCTGTAGGTTAACGACTGAAATACTTCATTGGGATTGTGAAGCCAAACGAAACTACTTTTCTTGTAGTCGAGCGATCTGATCTTTCCATTTTCTATCGTACGAGTTCAATTGAATAATTGGCTTGATATTATATCTCCGATAGGGCAAGATAAAAAGAAATCACAAACATCTTCATCTCATCGTTTGTGATTCCATAATATCTAGTTTCGCTACCATATGATTTAGATTATTGTGAGGTGATTGATAATACTAGGCTGTTCTTCGAGAATATAAGTCTGGGTCATCAATTAGTTCATGTTCACCTTGATTTATCAAAAGACGGAACAAAAAGTCTTGGGTATTTCTGTGGGAGACAGATTTATTCAATTCTATAGATTTTTCTATGTGAGACAGATTTGTTTATCAAGTCTTCGACTTTGGGTCATAGCAACTCTAAGTTGTGGGTGAGATCAGCTAAGGGAATCAAGTCCGTAGTATCCTGCTAGGATCCGATAGACACATTTTTGTGTCCGATTTGCCTCGATTCTATATATTATTAGGGCTCATTTTTGTACTTATTATGGTGTTTTATTTATTTGTAGGTATTTTTGGCCAATTAACATTTTTGGAAAAAATTGGCTCGAAAAGTTGTCGGAAAGCACCCGGAGGACACTTGTTATTCGGACCCCCGGTTTGGATAAGGGGCACCCCCAGGACTCCCCCAAGGCAGTTTTTATTCGCACCCCCACTCTGGATAGGGGGCGACCACTTTTCTTCCCAAACTCAAATTTTAAAATGGCGGGAAAGTAGGTGCAGTTTCTGGCAGATTTAGGGGTTGTGATTTGGACCAGTGTCAAAGAGATTCAAACGTTGATTCTCATGGGCTAATCCTGTTTTGGCAATCCAATGTCGGAATAGGTGATGGAATGGAAGAACTTTGGCTGGATATTGAGATTTAGTTAATCAGGGAAATATATTTTTCTCGGGTTTGTATCGATGATTTTCTGGGCAGATTTTGTTGGATTTTCTCGTCAAATTTACTTGGTTAGGGCCTGTTTAAGCCAAACAGGATTGGTAAGGCTTGTGGATTCGAAAACATAAGGAGATACTCGGGATTTGCTGGAATTGAAATAAGGGAATTTACGTGAGATAAAGGGATAATATCATCCATGTTGGATTGATTTTATATTTGGAAAGAGTTTTGGTGAGAAGGGACTCTCTGTTAGGGACGCGTAGAAAAGATAAAGAGGGAAACAAATCCCGTGTTTGGAAAGAAAGGAAAAGCCGAGACTTTTGGTTGAAGAAAAGATTGTGAAGATTTTCCCGGGATTTTATTGATCTGTTGTGTATATATAGGTTGTTGGGAGGTCGAGCAAGGGAAGTCGAGAGTTGGGGGAAGTTAAGAGAAGAACAGAGAACGAAATCAAGAGTTGCAGGAAATTGTTTCTCCTGGTGCACAAGGAAGAACACGAAGAACAAAAGGCCATTGAAGACAGTCGTTTCTGGGGTCTTAAAATCAGCGACAAAGCAACAGTATTTACAACAGTTTTCTGTAACTGTTCCATTGTAACAGCTGTTTAATAACTCCGATACACTGTTGCAAACAGTCTGTGTTATTACTTTTCACTCTTTTAATCATCTTTTGAGCAACAAACACATA
Organism: Papaver somniferum; assembly: GCF_003573695.1. Taxonomy (NCBI): domain Eukaryota; kingdom Viridiplantae; phylum Streptophyta; class Magnoliopsida; order Ranunculales; family Papaveraceae; genus Papaver; species Papaver somniferum. The sequence goes on along the minus strand of NC_039368.1, from coordinate 90,096,467 downwards.
TTTTGAAACCATGATTAATATGAGGAGCTAAACCCCATTGCTGAGGCGATAGAGGAAGCTATTTTTCCAACAAAAAGTGGTATATTCTATTTTATCTTTTTATTTGCAATAATTATATGATTATTGCCTTGAACTATTATTGAATATGATTTTTATTTGAGTGATTTTGATCTATTTTGATGGAGTATGCTTAGTTTTAAGACTTTTGATGCTTCATACTTGGTATTTATAATTACTACTTTTGAAAATCTACTTGTTGCAATATTTTAGAATCAAATTAAACGTGAAAATTGCATAAATATAAGTATTGGTTTAATCTCTTTGAACTTGGAAAATAGCGGAATCTTAGCTTCAGTGTTTCTTTTAATATTGATATCATCTTTGATTGAGTTTGCTATAATTTTTAGTGAGTTTTCTATTTTAATATTAGAATTTAAGTCTAATTAATATCCTTCACAAGTCTGAGAATCGAACCACTTTTTCCACTATCTACAAATCACATCAGTTTTTGGCGCCGCCGACGCGGACTTGTTTTTAGGGTTTTAGATTTATTTATTTTTTATTACTTTTTATTTTTGTTCTTTTTTTATGTTTTTGGGTATTTATCTTATGTCTACAGGTTCTGGATCATAAAGAAAATTGAGCCAAAGAGTTTTGTGATTTCATAAAGACTTGGAGCTAAAGATTAAAGCAAAAAGAACAGAAAATAAGACAATTTTATTTTAGACAATTTTAGTTTAGGGTTTGAATACGGACATTTATTTTTCTACGGACTCCTTCGTATGCATATATGTTGAGGACTGAATACGGACATTTATTTTTCTAGTAAAGGGCAAGGCCTGGCCATACAAGATAAGGTTTCGGATTTCATCATCGTTCACTTCTTGCCCGCTTTAGGAACACGTAACCTACGTGAACCTAAGCCTAAAATTTTGACTAGAACGAGACCGATAGGGTAACGAGCTTAACAGGAAAGTCATTCGAAAAATATTGGTTACTATTTTAAGCATACTTCGAAGTTCTTGACGGTTTCTGTAAGTTGAATGTGTGACTGCACCGCCTTGTAATACCGGTGAGGCCTTGGGTATCAAAGATCCACCGAGCTTCCCTCGCCTTTATTCAACTTACGTTAACTCAGATTGATTCTAGAGGGGTTTGCTTAAATTGTAACGAATTCCCGTTCGAAGGATTAGAAGATGGTTTAGAAATAATCCAAGTGGAGCCATCATGCTTTTTGTTTGCTAGAAATCAATAGGTTTGATTTGGTTGAGTCGGCCTTGATCTGTGTTTGCTTACCCTTCCAATTTAGAAAATTCTATTGTATGCATGAACGTAAAAGAGACGCACTAGGTAGATTTGTTAAAGAGAAACCTAGTAGTTTGAAGCATCTCGATTACCTTAATCTAGAGAGTCCGACATTTGAAGAGTCTATTTTTGAACGTCCTTTGACTGAGGAGAGAATCCATGTTGCTCCGATAGCGCCAGAAATGGCAACTTTGAAAGCTTTGTTGAATCCAACTAGGACTACTCGTCCTTCGTGTATTAAGTTAGCTGAAATGGAGGCACCCTATGAACTGAAACCTGGGACCTTACAGATGCTCCCAATATTTTTAGGGAAAGAAAATGATAACCCTTATTACCATGTTAGGGATTTTGAGGAAATTTGTAGTACTATAAGAATTAGAGGCTTAGATTATGATGCTTTGAAACTTAGGTTATTCCCATTTTCCCTGAAAGATAAGGCCAAGTCGTGGCTATATAGTTTGGACTCCGAGTCAATTGAGACATATGAACAACTTACATCTGCCTTTTTCAATAAGTTTTTCCCTAGGCACAAAACATCGTCTATTAGGACGTAAATATGCACATTTTCACAACAAGAGGGAGAATCTTTATATAGGTATTTGGAAAGGTTCAATGATTTATTATCCTAGTGTCCTCATCATGGTTTAGAAAAGGTTAGGCTAGTTCAGATCCTTTATAAGGGTTTAGATTATTACACAACGACCATGGTTGAGTCTCTATGCACTGGTAGATTTGAAAACCAAACTGTTGATGCGGCGATGAAATTTTTTAATGAAATAGCCGAAAAACCCAGCAATGGGAAAATAGTAGGTCACCCCAGAAAACAATTCTTTTAAGTAGAGGAAAAGTTAATAGGGTAGAAGGAGGCTATGAATCAGATGCCAAAATTGCTGCTATAGAAAAAAGGTTAGAAGCTTTAGAAGTGGGCCAGACTAGTGGTAGAGTGAAGCCTTTTTGGGAAGGCCAGAATATTGAAGAGCAAGCCAATGCTCTTTACAATAACACTAGATTTGATAACTGTCAAAAGATTGACCCATATTCAGAAACTTATAATTCTGGTTGGAGAAACCATCCGAACCTTTGGTGGTCTAAGGGCCAAAGTCAAGGTCAGTTTAGTAATTCTAATGTTCCCCAAGGTTTTGGCTATACTAAGAATCCTTCAGGACTAGCTCAGTTTCAGAATCATTCAGATAAGAAAATCCTCAGTTTAGAGGAATCTCTCGCCTTGTTAACTCAGCAAACTGCAAAATTTCAGTTATCCGTAGAAGAGAGTCTACAAGCTAGTAACAAGATAGGACAAGAAAATAGTCAGGCTATTTCCGAGTTAAAAACCCAGGTTGGTCTGATAAGTGATTCTTTGAGAGAAAAAGGTAAGTTTCCTAGTCAAACATAACCCAACCCTAGAGGAGTTCATGAATTAGGTGCAAAACCATCGAATCAATTGAATGCTGTTAGAACCCTTAGGAGTGGTAGAGCTGTAGACAATAAGGTAACCATGCCCGATAGTGAACATACTGTAGTTCACCCCTCAGAATCTCACCTCTCAGGACCAGTAGCTGAGGAGACTGATAAAGTTTCTGATGATGTGAATTCGGTTCCTGAAAGGTATGATTTTATGCCTAGAGCCCCATTTCCTCAGCTATTAGTACCAATAAAGAAGGAATCGAACTTTAATGACATAGTGGAGGTTTTTAAGCAAGTTACCATAAACCTTCCTTTATTAGATGCAATTAGGAAAATTCATGCTTATGCCAAGTTCCTTAAGGATATGTGTACGCGAAAGCGAAAACTTAGCGTCCATAAGAAAGCCTTTTTAGATAGTCACGTAAGTTCAATCATTCAGCACACCACAACTCCAAAGTACAAAGACCCAGGTTCTCCTACCATTTATTTCACAATAGGTAACTTCCGGGTAGAAAAAGATTTACTTGACTTAGGAGCCAGTGTGAACTTACTGCCATTCCATGTATACTTACAACTAGGACTTGGTGAAATGAAACCTACTCAGATGACACTGCAGTTAGCTGATAGGTCTGTTAAAATCCCTCGAGGTGTTATCGAAGATGTTCTTATTGAGGTCGACAAGTTTATTTATCCAGTGGATTTCGTGGTCTTAGATACCCAACCTGTACCTGACCCAGAGAACCAAATACCTGTGATTTTAGGTCGCCCATTTTTAGCTACGTATAATGCGATCATTAACTGTCGAAATGGTGTGATGAGTTTATCTTTTGGTAATATGACTATGGAGATGAACATTTTTAATGTCAGTAAGCAACCTCATGAGCTAGATGACACATATGTTGAAGAGGTGCACATGATAGAAGCCTTAGTTCAGGAGTCATTACCAAACATTTTGTCTGAATACCCATTAGAAAGTTGTCTATCCCATTTTGGTTTAGATTTTGACGACGATAGCACTATTGAACAGGTGAATGCTCTATTAGATTCTACCCCTGTGTTAGACACTGATAGATGGAAAGCTAGGTTCGAACCGTTACCAGTTTCTGAGACTACCCTAATTCCTTCTTTAGAAGAGCCCCCAAAGTTGGACCTTAAACCACTACCCAATACTCTAAAGTATGTGTTTTTAGGCCCATCTGAGACTTTACCTGTGATTGTAGATTCCGATTTGGATAGTGATCAGAAAAGTAGGCTAGTAAATGTACTTCAAGACAATAAGGAAGCTTTAGGGTGGACTATAGCAGACATTAAGGGTATAAGTCCTACTGTGTGTATGCATCAGATTCATTTAGAGGAAGACTCCAAACCTTCTAGGGAGATGCAACGTCGACTGGACCCTAACATGAAAGAGGTAGTTCGAAAAGAGGTGCTTAAGTTGTTAGATGCGGGTATTATTTACCCAATTTCAGACAGTAAGTGGGTCAGCCCTGTTCAGGTTGTCTCCATGAAATCAGGTATCACTGTAGCCCAGAATGATAATAATGAATTAATCCCAACCCGAGTGACCACGGGATGGTGTGTGTGTATTGACTATAGGAATTTGAACAAGGTCACAAGGAAGGATCACTTTCCCCTTACTTTTATCGACCAAATGCTAGAGCGATTAGCTGGACATAGTCACTATTGCTTCTTAGATGGCTGCTCCGGTTATAATCAGATCGTTATTGCCTTAGAAAACCAAGAGAAAACCACTTTTACCCGTCCCTTTGGTACCTTTGCGTATAGATGCATGCCTTTCGGGCTATGTAATGCCCCTGCAACTTTTCAGCGTTGTATGCTGAGCATATTTTCTGATATGGTAGAACAGTTCTTAGAGGTCTTTATGGATAATTTTTTAGTGTTTGGTTCATCTTTCGATGAGTTCTTGCATCATTTGACATTAGTTTTGACTAGGTGTAAGGAAAAACATTTAGTGCTTAACTGGGAAAAATGCCATTTCATGGTAAATCAGGAATTGTGTTAGGGCACATCCTCTATTCAAAGGGTATAGAGGTAGACAAAGCCAAAGTTGACCTTATTAAGACTTTACAGGTCCCAAAAACCGTAAAATATATTAGGTCATTCCTAGGGCATGCAGGTTTTTACCGTCGATTCATTAAGGATTTTAGCTTGATTTCTAGACCTCTTTGCAATTTCCTTGCTAAAGATGTTAAGTTTGTCTTTGATGATGCTTGTTTAGAGGCTTTTGAGAAGCTTAAAACTTTACTCACTACTGCCCCGATAGTCCAGGCACCTAACTGGAACCTACCCTTTGAAATTATGTGTGATGCTTCAGATTATGCTATAGGCGTTGTGCTAGGTCAGCGAGAAAACAAATTACTCCATGTGATTTACTATGCTAGCAAAACTCCGAATGATGCCCAAATGAACTATACAACTACCGAGAAGGAATTTCTAGCCATCGTGTTTGCCTTGGATAAGTTTAGATCCTATTTATTAGGTTATAAGATCGTAATCTATACTGATCATGCTGCTTTGAAATACCTTTTGTCTAAGAAGGATACCAAACCTAGATTGATTATATGGATCCTTTTGTTACAAGAATTTTGTCCAGACATTAGAGACAAAAGGGGTGCAGAGAATATAGTAGCAGACCACTTGTCTAGGCTAGTTGTTAGTTCCCCTAATAATTCCCTTCCTATAAGGGACAGTTTTCCTGATGAACAATTGTTCTCTGTTTCCCAATCACCTTGGTATGCAAATATAGTGAATTATCTTGTTACTGGTTGAATGCCTCAACATTGGGGTAAGCAAGATCGTTCTAGGTTTTTAGCCGAGGTTAAGCATTTCTTTTGGAACGATCCTTATCTGTTTAAGTATTGTCCGGACCAGATTATTAGGAGATGTGTATCTGAGAGTAACCAGTCTAGTATTATCTCCTTTTGTCATGAACATGCATGTGGGGGTCATTTTAGTGCTAAGAAGACTGCTGCTAAGTTTTTGCAGTGTGGATTTTACTTGCCTTCGTTGTTTAAAGATTCCCATAGTCATTGTGTTTTTTGTGAGCATTGCCAGAAGTTAGGAACCATTTCCCTTAGAAATATGATGCCTTTGAACCCTATTTTAGTGATTGAGGTCTTTGATGTGTGGGGCATTGATTTTATGGGTCCATTTCCTATTTCGTTTGGTTATCTTTACATACTTGTCGCTGTAGACTATGTGTCTAAGTGGGTTGAGGCGGTTCCGTGTAAAACGAATGACCACAGGGTCGTAGTCCAGTTTTTGAAAGAGAATATACTTACACGTTTTGGTACGCTGCGAGCTATAATTAGTGATAGAGGTTCACACTTTTGTAATAGACCGTTTGCTCTTTTAATAAAACAATACGGTATCACCCATAAAGTAGCAACCCCATATCACCCTCAGACTAGTGGTCAGGTAGAGGTTTCCAATAGGTAAATTAAATGTATTCTAGAGAAAACAGTTAATCCAAACAGGAAAGACTGGTCGTCGAGGCTTACTGATGCCTTATGGTCTTACCGTACTGCGTTTAAGACACCCATTGGAATGTCACCTTATCATTTAGTGTTTGGCAAGGCATGTCACCTGCCTGTTGAGTTAGAGCATCGATCCTATTGGGCTATTAAGAACTTAAACTTTTCACTTGACAAGGCAGGAGCTCAAAGAAAGCTCCAGCTCAATGAGTTGGACGAGATTCGTAGGGATGCATACGATAATGCTAAGGAGTATAAGAACAAAATAAAACTTGTGCATGATAGGAATATTTTACGAAAATCATTTTCTCCAGGTCAAAAAGTTCTTCTGTATGACACTCATTTGCATCTATTCCCCGGGAAGTTGCGCTCTCGGTGGACCGGTCCTTTTGTGGTCCGTACTGTTTTTCCTCATGGCGTTGTTGAGATTGAGACACCATATGGTAGTAGTTCTTCGAAGGTTAACGGTCAGCGATTGAAGCCTTTTTTAGAGCCTTTTCGTACAGGTGATGTTGAGGAGGTCCCTATGGAGGACCCTGTTTACCTTGATTGACCATCGAGGCGATTTTGTATGTTGTATAATATTTTTGTAGTTTTTGGTTACACTTCACCCAGGTACTATCTTTCCGACTTCTCTCTTTACTATTTCCTCATGTTACTTATTTTTTTAGTACTGTTCTTTGATTCGAAACATTGAGGACAATGTTAGATTTAAGTTTGGGGGTGGGGTAGAACTTTTTGTTACCTTTTCGTTGCAATAAATAAACTCCAGAGCCTAGAAATTTATCCCTATTAAGGATGGCACTAACCAATCTAAATGGATGGAAGCATTTTGGTTGTAGGAGTTGAGGAACCAATCTGACTAGATGGCAACATCTAAAGAGTCTATTCATAAAAGCACAGAGCTCAGGTGTTAGAAATAGCATGATAGTTTCACCATATATCGTTGAGTCCTTTTCACTTCTGTTTTTATTTTGTTTTGTTTTTAAATTGTGTTTCTCAAAGTGATTAGGTGGGGTTCACGATTCAAGTTGTTACCAATGCTAGGGTGAATTAGAGTGATTAAGATACAAAAAAAAAAAAAAAAAAAAAAAAAAAGAGAAAATGAAATTGAGACCAGACCATCATACCAACTGGAATAAATTCAATAAAGTCGACCACTGGAACCCTTGTATATGCCAGTGTGTTGACCTAGAGTTAGGATTATCAATCACTGGTTCCCTTGTATATGCCAGTGTGTTGATATTAGTCAGAATAGTATCTCAGTCCATTAGGATAGGTTCATTTTGGAGGAGGCCTTCAGACAGATATGAGCAACACCGTTCACCTAGTAAACATCAAAACCATCTATGTTTTTCTATATCCATCTTCTTGATCTATCCATGTGATTAGTTTTGACTCCGGATATTGATGTCCATAGTGCGACTATCTGAGTAGAGCTCTGTCACTTCATATGAATTTTAGTATGCTTGAGTGCGAACTCGTGTACAACAATTGGAATTTCGCATCAGGGTACTTCCTCCTGTAGTCAATAAGTATGCCAACCAAGGAGATTCTTTAGTGCCTTCCAAGGTTCTGTGTAGATAGCTAGGGTCTGGAGTATAAAGGTTCTGTGGGTATACCTCTGGTAAGCCCTCCGGAGGCAACACTCCGCCACTAGAAACACCTAGGGGTTTAAAGGCTTATTGCATATGCTAAATGCAATCGACGATGCCTGCGACAGTGAGTTAGGATTTTATTTTTGCTCGAGGACTAGCAAATAATAGGTTTGGGGGTATTTGATAGACACATTTTTGTGTCCGATTTGTCTCGATTCTATATATTGTTAGGGCTCATTTTTGTACTTATTATGGTGTTTTATTTATTTGTAGGTATTTTTGGCCAATAAACATTTTTGGAAAAAATTGGCTCGAAAAGTTGTCGGAAAGCACCCGGAGGACACTTACTATTCGGACCCCCACTTTGGATAAGGGGCACCCCCAGGACACCCCCAAGGAAGCTGTTATTCGCACCTCCACTCTGGATAGGGGGCGACCACCTTTCTTCCCAAACTCAAATTTTAAAATGGCAGGAAAGTAGGTGCATTTTCTGACAGATTTAGGGGTTGTGATTTGGACCAGTTTCAAAGAGATTCAAACGTTGATTCTCATGGGCTAATCCTGTTTTGGCAATCCAATGTCGGTATAGGTGATGGAATAGAAGAACTTTGGATAGGTATTGAGCTTAAGTTAATCAGGGAAAGATATTTTTCTCGGGTTTGTATCGATGATTTTCTAGGAAGATTTTGTTGGATTTTCTCGTCAAATTGACTTGGTTCGGGCCTGTTTAAGCCAAACAGGATTGGTAAGGCTTGTGGATTCGAAAACATAAGGAGATAGTCGGGATTTGCTGGAATTGAAATAAGGGAATTTACGTGAGATAAAGGGATAATATCATCCCTGTTGGATTGAGTTTATATTTGGAAAGAGTTTTGGTGAGAAGGGACTCTCTGTTAGGGACGCGTAGAAAAGATAAAGAGGGAAACAAATCCCGTGTTTGGAAAGAAAGGAAAGGCCGAGACTTTTGGTTGAAGAAAAAGATTGTGAAGATTTTCCCGGGATTTTATTGATCTGTTGTGTATATATAGGTTGTTGGGAGGTCGAGCAAGGGAAGTCGAGAGTTGGGGGAAGTTTAGAGAAGAACAGAGAACGAAATCAAGAGTTGCAGGAAATTGTTTCTGCTGGTGCACAAGGAAGAACACGAAGAACAAAATTCCATTGAAGACGGTCGTTTATGGGGTCTTAAAACCAGCGGCAAAACAACAGTTTTCTGTAACAGTTCCATTGTAACAGCTGTTTTGTAACTCCGATACACTGTTGCAAATAGTCTGTGTTATTACTTTTCACTCTTTTAATCATCTTTTGATCAACAAACACATATTTTGAGACCATGATTAATATGAGGAGCTAAACCCCATTGTTGAGGCGATAGAGGAAGCTATTTTTCCAACAAAAAGTGGTATATTGTATTTTATCTTTTTATTTGCAATAATTATATGATTATTTTCCTTGAACTATTATTGAATATGATTTTTATTTGAGTGATTGTGATCTATTTTGATGGAGTATGCTTAGTTTTAAGACTTTTGATGCTTCATACTTGGTATTTACAATTACTACTTTTGAAAATCTACTTGTTGCAATATTTTAGAATCAAATTAAACGAGAAAATTTCATAAATATAAGTATTGGTTTAATCACTTTGAACTTGGAAAATAGTGGAATCTTAGCTTAAGTGTTTCTTTTAATATTGATATCATCTTTGATTGAGTTTGCTATAATTTTTAGTGAGTTTTCTATTTTAATATTAGAATTTAAGTCTAATTAATATCCTTCACAAGTCTGAGAATCGAACCACTTTTACCACTATCTACAAATCACATCAGGATCAGAGACGTAAGGAGCGCAACTGTACCTTGAATCAGTATGAGATTGATTAAGGTTCAACTACAGTCCAGACCGAATTTAGTTTGTAGTAGGCTAGTGTCTATAGCGTCTTAATACAATGTGGTGTTCAATCTGGACTAGGTCCCGGGGTTTTTCTGCATTTGCGGTTTCCTCGTTAACAAAACTTCTGGTGTTTGTGTTATTTCTATTCCGCATTATATTTTGTTATATAATTGAAATATCACAGGTTTTGTGTTGTATCGATCAATTGTGAAATCCAACCTTTGGTTGTTGATTGGAAATTGATTGATCCTTGGATATTGGTCTTTGGTACCATCCAAGTTTTTATCCTTGTATTTGATAAAAACTCGCAGATTTCTATTTGCTTGAGTAAAGATCAAATCAAGAGATTGAGATATTAACTCCTCGATATACTTTTCTCTAGATTGAGTCTGACTGTCTAGTTGATTCTCTAGAAAGTATATTGGAGTTAGTCCATACAGATTGTTAATCGAAATATTGGGTGAGGTTGTTGTACCCCTGCATTTTCAATTGGTATATGAGCAAGCAAACACGTTTATAGACCTTATCGGTCTGTGTTTGTAGGGATCTGATTATGGACGAGTATATCTCTAATAACGTACATGTTCATAAATTACCAGATGATTTTCAAAGCTTGGATTCAACGGAGAGGACTGTCACATCTAGATCAGTATCTAAACATTCTCTTAACGTAAAACCAGTTGAAGTCTGGGAAACACGCCTAGAAGAACAGCTGGATGAACTTTCTGATGAAGGTGATTCAGATATTGATAGAGATGTTGATGAGGAAGTCTCTGAGTATGTGAAGGTTTTGAATTCGTTAGAAAAGAAGAAGATGACAACTTCTCATGTCACTCCTCTTCTGACTTTGTCGAGAAAACAAGAAATTGAGAAGATGTTACGCAGGTGTTTATGTTTCGAATCGTTCTAACGAATCGATCATCAAGGATTCTGAGGAAAACCTATGTATGAAGTCACTTGAATGTGATAATCTTTATCAAAAGTATTATTTGTTGGAAGAGAAACTTGCAGAATCTGAAGCAAGGATTAACTCCCAGCAAGCAAGTTTTGACGACAGAGAAAGCGCTTATCTCGCTCGAGAAAAACGCATTGAGGCTGATTTAACTGCTGCTCTTGATAAAATCAAGATATTGGAAGATGACTTGAAAAAGTTCAATACTAGTTCAAGCAAATTAACCACTATGCTAAGAGCAAGTAAAAATCATCGTGATACACGAGGATTGGGCTATAAGGGAATAGGTGATCCAAGTACTAGCAAAGAGGTAAAATTTGTCAAGTCTAGTGATGCTTTTTAAACAAAAGGTTTCCACTTATGGAAAAATTGAAATACCTTCACCGGCAGTTAAGGTTCGAAAGAGCAAAGTATATCAACCTCCAAAGTCAGTACACACAGATCTAGGTAAGAACATTCCTTATGTTTGTCACTATTGCAGAAATAAAGGTCACCTGGAAAGGAGATGTCGTTTCCGTATAAGGAATGAGAAACTTCATGATGTTCTTGTTTGGGCATCACAAGAAGTTGTGAAACCATGATCATATATTAAGACTAATCCCTTTAACGCTACAGGTTGTAACTGTCCAACCTTTAGGCAAAGGAATCAGTGCTGTGATAAATCTAGATTTTCCTATAAACGTCATACGAATCCATTTCACAATCGTAATGGTTATCAAAAGAGTAACTTCGTAAAGATTAAGACAAGATCCGATGCTCCCAATTGGAAAAAGACTAACTTTCAAAAGAATAGTCAATCCAATCCTCTTCCGAGAAATCTTGAAGAAAGTAATGGGAAGAAGGTTCTGGTTGTTCCTAAACGCACTCAAAATTGGGTATCAAAGAAAGCCAATGATTCTTTGAGTGTGAAAAGGAATGATCTTCCAGAAAATTCCATGACTATGAAGAAGGCAGTATCCATGATGCTGGAACTTAACAAGTTTTTTGGAAAAATGGAATTGGATGTGAAAGGTTCTAAAAGCGATCTTCTTCATGATAATCCAACGGTCACTTGTGGTGAGCAAGACATTGTTCACCCCAACGCAACTTGATTGTGTTTTAAGTGCATCCTCACCAAGGAATGCCCTTCTATGTATACGGTGAGAGAAGCACGAGAATTGGGGCACACAGATTATGTTCGACAAGGCTGTAGAATTCGACTGGATTCTTATAAAAAGGTACGTTTATAAACCTGAGCAAGATTTATGTTTTTATTTGCTTAAAGTACTTATAATAATCCATGTACCTTTCTTATTGTTCATTTCTACCTAACTTGATCTGTGGTTAAGGTTCTTAAAAGTTTAGGTTTTAAAAAAATAGTTCGGGATGTTTGGACTTCATGGTACACCTACCTGGTATGCATAACATCATTTAAAATCAAAATCCAGGGGTTTAAGTATGCATACCCGTTTGTATACTCTCCCAGGTCTTGAAAATTCGTTTGCAAACCCGTATGCATACTTAACGTCGATATTTGGTAAACTTGTTTTAGCCGTAATTTCTTCGTCCGAACTCGGAATGACCTCAGTATTTTTGAATTCTCTCCCTCTTTGAATTTTCTTCAGAATAGAGATGAGAATTCCTGAATTTGGGTGAGTTAAGAATGGTCCTTGTCCTGACTCTTGTTTTTTAGTGTTTTGCTCTGTTTCGTTGCACTTGTTCCATTTCTCTTGGACTTGGGCACCTGGATTCTTGGAGTACCTATATTCTAATCTATTTTGTAGCTTTAAAAGAATGGTATTGGTGAATCACAAAGAAGGAAGTTCAAGAATGGTCAGTAGCACGCGTTGCTATGGGATTCTTGAATGTTCACAGCCATCTTATGTGAACTACGGTGCATGGTCGTTAATGACTTTGTATGTTCTTCCTTGTTAAGAAAATCTTTTTATACGCCTTTGGTAGCTATTCTTGGTGTAAATTCGTGCGAAAAAGATTGATTATACCTTATAAGGACAAAGATGATTTTTGCAGTATTAATCTTTATGGTTTTATATATTGCAATTTGTTATGGGATATGTGTGTTTGCGTCCGTGAACTATGATTGTCCCACACCTTGTCAAAAGTTAAGTCCTTCGTATGTCGATATGCATGTATTGATAAAAGAATGAATGAAATTTTGACATTACAAAAGTTTGAAGCCTATTATGTCATTGTGCAAATATTGATGGAAGATAGGATGAATCCTTGTCTATTCCGAAGTATTGATCTTCCATGATCCATAATTTTATGTATATACTGTGAGGCTCCGTAAGTTCTCTTATGTCGAGCATGATGAATTAAATTCATTACTTTTTGTGGTTAATTTGGTTGTATATTTCCGATTAGATTAATTATGGGTTCTATTGTGATTAATAATTGAGTATTTTTGGATTCAAATGCATATTCGTTTGTGATTTTTTATGTCCAAAGAAATTCTTCTTTTCTTTTGAAATTAAGGTCGCTCTTGTTGTTCTTTCGGGAATGACATATTATGGGGGAGAGTTCTTTTGAACTTGCGCTTAATTTCCATATTTTTGTGGGGAGTGCGGCTGTGGAATATTTGAGGAGTTATCTTGCATCTTTATAAACTCCGTGATGGATGCATTTAGCTTCGGATTTATGATTGCATCAAAACAAAGTTGATATGTACTTTTATTTGGTCTTGAAGTGTCTCCATGAGAATTTCATTAGGATCCCGTTTTCGTACCTTTGCCAATTTTATTGACAAAAAGAGGGAGAATTAATATGTAGTTCACACTACAAATACATATGGTTTTCGGATCATTATGTAAGGGGGAGTGGTTTTCGTGTTGAGACGAAGTATTGACTAAGGGGGAGTGATACATATTACCATAGTATTGTTGTCGAAGTTGTGATATGAGAACTTTGATGTTGTGTAATAATACTATTATACTGTATAACAATGATCGAGAGCTTTTGTTTTCTCATTGTTATGGCTACGAAACTTCAACAACGATGATGCTAAACTTACTACCTTTGGAATCATTGGAGTACTTGGAAGTGACGAAGATTTTGAGTAATGTTGAAGCACCAAGGAGATCAAGCATGTGGACGATAAGCGTAATCCATATGTGTTGATAGTTTTTCAACTAAAATTGACAAAGAGGGAGATTGTTAGAGCATTGCTCGGTCGAACTCGCATGCGTTGCTATCTCAAGCATGTTTGTCAATATTAGTGATCAAAACTATATGTTTTCATTTCTAGTTTACTTATGACTAAGTCTCGGTCTAGGATAGTCAAGTGTAGTTGAAGCTCCAGACTCCATGGCGATCATCTTACGAAGACGAAGAACTACTCGAGGAACCGGTGGAACTTCATCCGACTAAAAGATATGTGGATACTTGAACTTATCTATCACTCAAAAGTCTATTCTATCTCCTACTCTTGAGACAAAGTCATATAAGTATGATAGTTTTCATACATACACATTTGCTATTTCGAGCCGAGTTTACTCGCCTATATTTTTCTCGAGATATGTGTTGGTAAGCTTTCGCTTTAACCATTTTCATTTTTACCCGTGACGAAAGTCATGATGACGTTTCAATCTTGAAAATAGCTTTGATGACGATAGTCGTGAATAACGATTGTCATAACATTATAGAAGAATGTTTCAATGATTGAAATGTAGAGTTGAGATTACCATCTATGGATATAAGCACATATAGTGTGTTCGCACATTAGTGTATAAATCCATGTGCCGGAAGCCAAGTGCGTGCATATGTGTGCAAGCGGTATTGGTGAAGGAGACAGGTTGAGTACGCGTACCCACAGAAGTTTTCATACCGAAAATTTTTGCTGGAGTTTGTAAGTTTGCAAACTAGTAAACCAGTCACCTTAGGTACGCGTACTCGTACACGTACTCACGGAAGTTTTCGAACCGAAAATTTCTGCTGAGTTTGTAAACTGAAATCCGGTAGCTAAGGTACACATACCCGTACACGTACTTAAGCTGGTGATATCTCAAATCGTTAGTTCATGAACTTAAAACAATAAATTATAAAGAATGCAATCTTTGCAAACCGTGGCTATATTGTTCATGAATTGATTCAAGTGGATCAAACCGATTTTGTTTCAATTGTGTCTATGAATAAAGACCTAAGCAATTGAACAACTCTTCAACTAGTTCTTATGAGTCATTTGAACTAGTTTTGAGAAAGATGAATACTAAATAATATGAAAGTGCTCATATGGCTAACCATTGCTTAACTATTTGTGAACCAACTAAGTGTACACGTTTAGGTACGGTTACTCAAACCTAAATGAATACATTTCATTTGTGTGTGTGACAAGCTAAGTTTCGATCTAAAGGTTGAAAGATATTAGCTTGGTTGAATCAGGTTTTTCATCTAACGGTGAATATTGAATGCTTTTTTACCAAGGTAACTTAGATTGCAAATCCTGATTTGAAAACTATATAAAGGTGTTTATGGGTGAAAACTGTTTCTGTTGGTTTTGGTAAATTTGGGTGTGTGTGGATGAGAAATGAATCTAAGCCCTAAACAAATGCACTGCACGAGAGTACTTTAGATTCGAGAGATCTATCTGTACAATTCTGGCCTAAACCAAGAAATGGTCGTTCCAGACTTTCTTCGGTCACAAAGTGAAGGAGATGGGGTTGATCTTAGGGAGGGAAGCGAAGAAGGTGTTGAGATTGTGAAGGTGTTGGTTGTTTATGACTTGTATCAGAGTGTTGAACTGGCTTGCATAATATAAGCTATCAATTCTGGGTGTTTTCTGAATACGTTGTTAACAAAAACTTGGTTTTCTGTGTCGTTGGAAATAGGTCGAAGAACCTTTTTATACAAGTCATTTGAGCGCAATCCTCATCTCGTAGGAAGTGGAGGAAGTTAAGTGATGGAGTATTGGGGTCTTGTAGGGATAGTGATTGTCACACGATCATGCCTTTGCCCACTTCCCTCATCACTGTTAACCGTCCATCATTTCCTAACAGGTTCTCGTAATGAGCACGTTGCTCCCTGCACGCTGTAAACCGCCAAAACAATACCCCAGTAAGTATCCCCCAGTTTGTGACATGTTTGATATCTCGAGTGAGTGGGTCTAGTCGTGGGACTTGCCGCAAAAAATAACATACGGTGCTATTAAGTTAAATAACTAAGTTATTTATGGAATTGATATTCATGAAATATCGTACGTGCTCGATGCGTGTGATGCATCCTTTCAAGCAGCTCAAACTATCGATATCCATGAAGCATCGTTGTTTTAAAGCTTGATTGAATAAGTCGCGGATTGAGCGTCTTAAAATAGCAGCATGCCAGACTACCTTTGGGTGATCGTTTAAGGGCTGTGTAAACAAGCCATCGCTTGGTCGATCACTCCATGTGGAAGAGAGACGGTTGGTGATTGTCATGCTGCTTTGCGGGTTGCTGGAAATAAATTTACATCATCCAATTATGCATGCAAAGCTGGACGGACAAGATGATTTACGGCATTTGTGCATTGCCGTTGATGAAACTTAGGGTTTAGGGACCGTGCAGACATCCCCTCTTTGGCCGATCAAATTCAGGCACTGGGCGCTAACTTGAATGGATCGATCAGGCATGCGTGGAGACGGTCCGCTGGCGTACATGCCTACACCTCTCGGTCCCTCAAAGATTAGATCTAGGCCACTCAATTTGACCGGCAAAGATGAGTGGTCACGATCGATTTGCGACAGAAGTGCATTGCCGCAAAGCATAAATTAGGGTTTGAAGGCCGTGTGAGATACCATCTTTGGGGCGTGCGTTTCGAGGCATCAAGTCCTAGTCTGCACAGGCCGGCCGATCACATGTAAAGTTGGGCCAACGGTGGACATGTTAACACCCTTGGGACCACTTTAATTTATATCTACACCATCCATTTAGGCTGGCGAAGATGGATGGTCGTGATCAATTTACGACAGAAGCATGTTGTCGTAAACCCTAATTAGGGTTTTGAGACAGCCACGTACACGTGAGTTTGACCAAGCGGTTTGGCATGCCGTTGGCTATCCTTGGGGAAATCGATGACATGGGGACAATGTTTGGCTGACAGTGAACTTATGTGCACCTTCCTGATGGTCCAAAATGCTATCTAAGCCATCCAAATATGGTTGTGATCGATTTAAGACGTTAGTGAACTTCCACGACCCAAATTAGGACTTAGAAAGTGAGGATGCCAATGTGCATGCCAGCGCTTTCCTAATCACTCATGGGATGATATAATCCGTCCAACCAATATGGCGAAGTTGGATGGTTTCGATGATTTTAAGACTGTCCTGGACATTCCATGTTCGCTCGAATTCCTATTCCAAGCAGCGCGACAACCCTACTTGGGATTGGCGTTTGATGGTGCTGGGAGGTATTTGAGCAAGGTCCGATTGGTCAGAACACTAGTGGGTCCGCCAACGGCCATCCTGATGGTTGCTCATTCCTGCCAGGGTTTGTCTAGGATTGTTAAATTGCGCGGCCAATTTGTGTGGTCGTGATCATTTCTAAGACTGACATGGACAGTCATATTTCCTTTAAGGAATTTCAACATGCTTGATCGACATAACCTTAATCAAAAGTTGGTCGATGCAAGATTCTGTTTATTAGAGAGTGATGTAGCCTTTGTGGGTATTTCATGCAGATCTCAAAATTGGCACTTCGGGAGATTCATGCTACTCTATTGAGAGTGAACACTTAATCGTCATGTCATGTCAATGATGAGAGTTCGGCTGAGAACATAGCACAGAAAATACTAGGCAAATCATGCATTAATTAATAATGCTAACAGAATTCACAGAATATTTAGGATTGTTGTTGCACGCACCATTCTGAGTGAATTTCATGTATATATATTGAATTTCTTCAAATAAAGCGAAGAGGTTTTCTGCACTCATCACTTCTTAAACGGCTTTCCCTTTGCAGGGTGACAACGCGTTAAATACTGGTTTTACAATTTTAGCCCTGAACTAAAATCCACCATCAACATTAAGTCCCTGCTTAGCACGTAATAGTTACACTATTGAGGGGTAAGAACTAGATGGTGACAAATAAAGATAAAATTATGAGACAAAGTTAGGTGTTACCAAGAGAGATGGGTCGTCCTATCCTTGGAACGTGTCACGTTCAAGAGGCGTCCAGGTGAGCGTTCCCCTAACATGATGTCGGTTGACCCCAGGTAGATTAGGAATATGGTTAGTTGGGATCTAAAACCATTCATGAAGATGTCGTAATCCTCGAATCTGTTGGGGACAAGCCCTATCATGAGGAGTATCCTTAAAAGGCTATTGAAGTAATTTCTGAAAAATATGTTGAAGCAGCTCCCAAAGAGAATGTTGATGTAGCTTTCGTAAAGTGTGTTGAAGCGGCTCGAGAGGATGTTGAAGCGGCTTCCGGAGAGGATGTTGAAGCATCTTCTGGAAAGGACTCTAATGAAGGCGCCCTTTGCCCTGGCGTTGATGACACTTCTTTAATGTTTAATAGTCTTTGTTTCATGCGGCTGGAGCCAGGGCTTGATTGAATAATAATCCCTCATTCATGTTGCTTTTGTCACTGAGTACTGCTACACCGTCTCAATGTTGAAGCAAGTTGCTTTTGGGATATCTTCAAAGACTTCGTTCCAAGAGACATCTTTTGAACCATCTTCTAAATCTTGGATGGTTGTATGGAATGGGATGCGATGAGCAGTCCCCAGTTACACTTCAGATTCGATGGCGTGGCTGGATATGTGAAAATATCTCCTACTTGTACTTTTGGAGTCTTTGATGCACATGTACGTCTCCATCTTAGAAATTTATGCGGCTCGTAAATCTTCAATACTGATGATGCTGATATTAGAAATAAACCGATTGGGGGACGTGAAGGAATCCTGTGATGGAAGTCCCCAGGTGTAATTATCCCGAGCTTATTTTCTCTTAAAAGATGTACTTCCACCGTAATTGCCGGTAAGGTGGTTGACGAGTTGATGAAGGCCGCAATCTTTTGGATTCGTCATTTGTTGATCAATGGGCGGGAGTCCCTCTTGATAGATTTGTATTATGTCCAAACTTTTTGCAGCCCATGTACCCCTCTCAGAGGAAATTGGAAATCTAGAAACACCGAATCTGACTTTGTTGGCTGGTTGTTAATGCGCAGCTTCGTGCAGGCCTTGGGTAGGTGTCACTGAGTTTTAAGTAGGTGATGTGGCAGACCTCATGGGTTGGTCTGTCGCTGAGGTGTTGAAGCGGCTTCTGGGGAGAACGTTGAAGCGGATCCTTGAGAGAGTGTTGAGAGAGCTGAAGCGGATTCTTTTGGAGAGTGTCGAAGCGGCTTCTTCTTGAGAGATAGTTGAAGCGGCTTCTTCTGGCGAGCGTTGAAGCGGCTTTTTCTGGCGAGCGTTGAAGCGGCTTCTTCTGGCGAGAGCGTTGAAGCGGCTTCTTCTGGAGAGAGCGTTGAAGCGGCTTCTTCTGGAGAGAGCGTTGAAGCGGCTTCTTCTAGAGAGTGTTGAAGCGGATTCTTCTGGCGAGAGAGTTGAAGCGGCTTCTTCTGGCGAGCGTTGAAGCGGCTTCTTCTGGAGAGCGTTGAAGCGGCTTCTTCTGGCGAGAGCGTTGAAGCGGATTCTTGTGACGAGCGTAGAAGTGGATTCTTCTTCAGTTTAATTTTCCCTTGCGAATTACATGCTCCTTGATTGACCATCTCTCTTATGTTGAAGAAGTCCTTGACTGACGGTGAAGGAATTTCATACTAAGCCTTAGTCCCCAAGCGTGATTTATATGGTTCTATCTTGTATGGTCGGTGGGTTTACCATAATAAAGATATCGCCATCTCGCCTCCGTGACTCCATTACTTATCCATGGGAAAATAAAATATGCAGAAGTTCGGATTACCTATGTCAGTAGTGGTTGTTTCTATGGTGAAGCTCGGACACTAATATCAACAAATGAACAACGGTTCTTAGCAGTAGCTATGATCAGAATAGAGAGGCGTGATAGCTATGGGCAAGAACTTGGCAGTCTTCATATAGTGGTAGATCTTGTCTCGTTATTAGAGGGAGAATCTAATGATAGAACCGATAGCTTCCTTGATGTTACCTCATGGAATGGAAAAGAGGGAGACAGTCCCATGCCCACGAGTATCCACTGAGCCTTCGACTTGATAGATGTTATCATGCTGGGTTCATGATGCCGTCTTTACGTCTGCGTTGCGTTTCATAGACGTCCAGGAATATCACTGCTCTTTGACAATACGTCTTCCCTCTTGAGTATATCCTCGTCTTTGGAAATCTTGGAATCATAATGATAGCGTGCTTGCATCTCTCTAAATTCACCATCTTTGAGATGGGCAGTGCTAAGCAGTCCCCAGTCATACTCCTTTTCCATTATTATCTTTGGATCGTGTCTTTGAGGAGTAGGGAAGTTCCTTCATGCGAATGACTTAAACAATATGTTATGCAAATATGATGAAGCTCTTGACATGGAGAATATGTATGTACCTCTTGAGTCCCAGGTGCAATCTCCTTTGGTAACACAACTACTTCTTCTATGGGAGACGAAATTCTGAAAGCGTCTCTCATTGATGTTGTTGACGTCGAGCCAGATATGGAATATCTTGGACGTTGTTTAATCATTGTGGCAGTCGTGCATGTGGTACTAGAGTTGGAGTTGGTGATTTTGGACGCGTAGGATGTTGTATCTCGGATGTTTTCCTCTTGCTGCTTCAGCGAAACTGCTTACAGAAGGTTGCAGGTTGTATTTCCTGTTGGTGAGATGTATGCTTCCACGAAAAGCGTGAGGCTCTTCATTACTGGCAGGATTGTTCTTTCTAGCAGGGCAAGTGTTGTCGTAACTGAGCGTTTAGCAGCTTCACGGAGTTCAGAGGATGTATGAAAGCGCAGGTTCTTTGACGAAGCACGATTTACAGGTACCATCCTATTGATGCACAATTACACCACTTGTTGTTCAGTCACATTTTGATCGTTACCCTCCAGTGCCTGAATTCGGGACCTCTTGACATAATCATTTGGATGTTCGCTGTTTCGCTGAAGCATTCCTCTTAATTCTGACATAGTGATTCGCCCAAGCTACAGATTCTTTCTCGACAAGATGATGCGGACATTGCTATATTCTCGAGGATGCTCCCTTGAGGTGTCGGCTCCAGTAGATCTGAAGATGTCCCAGGCTCGCTCTCATCCGGGCTGACATAATAGGCGAACCCTTTGTGATGATTTGGAGATGTGTCAAGCCTCCCTTGTTATTGTAGATGTACAAATTCTCGGAATTACGCCATGCTCTGGATCTACACATTTTTTTGATGAAGTGGTAGCGGATACTCCTGACCTTCAATTGGTAGCAGTGGTGGAATAGAGATAGACCTTTTCTTTTGTGACCTCTGCAGGTGTCTCCCTAGGATTCCAATGGTGTTGAATTTGTTGTCGACTATTTCCATACTGGAACAACGGAAACGCGAACCTTCACTTTGTCTTTTTGGGCGTGGACCCTTTGAGGCATTTCTGGCGTGCTCCATACAAAACTTGTAGTATTGTAGAAAATGCGGTTGCTCCATCCGGATATCGAGAGAAGCCGTTGTGTTCCTCTAAGTAGTAGTCGCGTCCTATGTCTCCATGCGGCTTTCTGGTCCTTTCATCTGGGAGATTTACTAGTGCTAAATTATCCAAGTCATTGTTTGAAAAACGTGAAGCTTCTTGGCGAATGGAACACCGGAAATGAAATTGGTTGTTGAACCTAAATTGAATTTAATGATTTAATTGGATCTAATATCTACCCTTTCGAAATTGAGAAAACTGGAATGAATATCGAGAAACTGATTTTGCAACCGAGAGATGAATCTCCCACTCTGGTCTCCAGTTGTTTATGGGTGAAAACTGTTTCTGCTGGTTTTGGTAAATTTGGGCGTGTGTGGATGAGAAACGAATCTAAACCCTAAAAAAATGCACAGCACGGGAGCACTTTAGACTCGAGAGATCAATCTGTACAATTCTGGCCTAAACCAAGAAATGGTCGTTCCAGACTTGCTTCGGTCACAAAGTGAAGGATATGGGGTTAATCTTAGGGAGGAAAGCGAAGAAGGTGTTGAGATTATGAAGGTGTTGGTTGTTTATGACTTGTATCAGAGTGTTGAACTGGCTTGTATAATATAAGCTATCAATTCTGGGTGTTTTCTGAATACGTTGTTAAAAACAACTTGGTTTTATGTGTTGTTGGAAATAGGTCGAAGAACCTATTTATACAAGTCATTTGAGCGAAATCCTCATCTCGTAGAAAGTGGAGGAAGTTAAGTGATGGAGTAGTGGGGTCGTGTAGGGATAGTGATTGTCACACGATCATGCCTTTGCCGACTTCCCTCATCACTGTTAACCATCCATCATTTCCTAACACGTTCTCGTAATGAGCGCGTTGCGCGCCGCACGCTGTTAACCCCCAGATCAATTCCCCAGTAAGTATCCCCCAGTTTGTGACATGTTTGATGTCTCGAGTGAGTGGGTCAAGTCGTGGGACTTGCCGCAAAAAATATCATACGGTGCTATTAAGTTAAATAACTAAGTTATTCATGGAATTGATATTCATGAAATATCGTACGTGCTCGATGCGTGTGATGCATCGCTTTCAAGCAGCTCAAACAATCGATATGCATGAAGCATCATTGTTTTAAAGCTTGATTGAATAAGTCGCGGATTGAGCGTCTTAAAATAGCAGCATGCCAGACTACCTTTGGGTGATCGTTTAAGGGATGTGTAAACAATCCATCGCTTGGTCGATCACTCTATGTGGAAGAGAGACGGTTGGTGATTGTCATGCTGCTTTGCAGGTTTGCTGGAAATAAATCTATATCATCCAATCATGCATGCAAAGCTGGACGAAAAAGATGATTTACGGCAGTTGTGCATTGTCGTTGATGAAACTTAGGGTTTAGGGACCGTGCGGACATCCCCTCTTTGGCGGATCGAATTCAGGCACTGGCGCTAACTTGAATGGATCGATCAGGCATGCGTAGAGACTGTCCGCTGGCGTACATGCCTACACCTCTCGGTCCCTCAAAGATTATATCTAGGCCACTCAATTTGACCGACAAAGATGAGTAGTCAAGATAGATTTGCGACTGAAATACATTGTCGCAAAGCATAAATTAGGGTTTGAAGGCCGTGTGAGCTACCACCTTTGGGGAGTGCGTTTAGAGAATCAAGTCCTAGTCTGCACAGGCCGGCCGGTCACATGTAAAGTTGGGCCAACGGTGGACATGTTAACACCCTTGGGACCACTTTAATCTATATCTACACCATCCATTTAGGCTGGCGAAGATGGATGGTCGTGATCAATTTACGACAGAAGCATGTTGTCGTAAACCCTAATTAGGGTTTTGAGACAGCCACGTCCAGGTGAGTTACACTAAGCGGTTTGGCATGTCGTTGGCTTTCCTTGGGGAAATCAATCACATGGGGACAATGTTGGGCTGACGGTGAACTTATGTCCACCTTCCTGATGGTCCAAAATGCGATCTAAGCCATCCAAATAGGTTGGCTAAGTTGGATGGTCGTGATCGATTTAAGACACTACTGAACTTCCACGACCCAAATTAGGACTTAGAATCATCATGCCTTCCATGTTTCTGGCAATCGATTCATCACCCTGTGTCCTTGCCGTTGGAAAGTCATTCGAGTGAGGGGAAAGTGGGGATGCCAGTGTGCATGCCAGCGCTTTCCTAATCACTCCTGGGATGATCTAATCCGTCCAACCAAGCTGGCGAAGTTGGACGGTTGCCATTGATGAAACTTATGGTTTAGGGACCGTGCGGACATCCCCTCTTTGGCCGATTGAATTCAGGCACTGGGCGCTAACTTGAATGGATCGATCGGGCATGCGTGGATACTGTCCGCTGGCGTACATGCCTACACCTCTCGGTCCCTCAAAGATTATATCTGGGCCACTCAATTTGACCGAAAAAGATGAGTGGTCACGATCGATTTGCGACAGAAATACATTGTCGCAAAGCATAAATTAGGATTTGAATGCCGTGTGAGCTACCACCTTTGGGGCGTGCGTTTCGAGGCAGCAAGTCCTAGTTTGCACAGGCCGGCCGGTCACACGTAAAGTAGAGCAAACGGTAGACATGTTAACACCCTTGTGACCATTTTAATTTATATCTACACCATCCGTTTAGGCTAGCGAAGATGGATGGTCGTGATCAATTTACGACAGAAGCATGTTGTCGTAAGCCCTAATTAGGGTTTTGAGACATCCACGTCCACGTGAGTTTGACTAAGCGGCTTGGCATGCCGTTGGCTTTCCTTGGGGAAAACGATCACATAGGGACAATGTTGGGGTGACGGTGAACTTATGTGCACCTTCCTGATGTTCCAAAATGCGATCTAAGCCATCCAAATAGGCTGGCTAAGTTGGATGGTCGTGATCGATTTAAGACGCTACTGAACTTCCGCGACGCAAATTAGGACTTAGAAGTATCACGCCTTCCATGTTTCTGGAAATCGATTCATCACCCTATGGCCTTGCCATTGGAAATCCATTCGAGTGAGGGGAAAATGGGGCTGCCAGTGTGCATGCCAGCGCTTTCCTAATCACTCATGGATGATCTAATCCGTCCAACCAAGCTGGCAAAGTTGGACGGTTGCGATGATTTTAAAACTGTCTTGGACAGTCCATGTTCGCTCGAATTCCTTTTCCAAGAAGCGCGACCACCCTACTTGGGATTGGCGTTTGACGGTGCTGCGAGGTATTTGAGCAATGTCCGATTGGTCGGAACACTGGTGGGCCCGCCGACGGGCATCGTGATGGTTGCCCATTCCTTCCAGGGTTTGGCTAGGCTTGTTAAATTGCACAGCCAATTTGTATGGCCGTGATCGTTTCTGAGACTGACATGGACAGTCTAGATTTCATTTAAGGGATTTAAACATGCTTGATCGAGCTAACCTTAATCAAAAGTGTGTCGATGCAAGATTTTCTTTATTAGAGAGTGATGTAGCCTATGTGGGTATTTCATGCAGATCTCAATATTGGCACTTCGGGAGATTCATGCTACTCTATTGAGAGTGAACACTTAATCGTCATGTCATGTTAATGATGAGAGTTCGGATGAGAACATAGCACGGAAAATACTAGGCAAATCATGCATTAATTAATAATACTAACAGAATTCACAGAATATTTGGGATTGCTGTTGCACGCACTATTATGAGTGAATTTCATGTATATATATATTGAATTGCTTCAAATAAAGCGAATAGGTTTTATGCACTCATCACTTCTTAAACGGCCTTTCCCTTTGCAGGGTGACAGCGCGTTAAATACTGGTTTTACAATTTTAGCCCTGAATTAAAATCTACCATCAACAAAAGGAGATATCTAGCATATGGAAAAACTAATCCCCACACCTCCTGTGTGATACTAGTTGGTTTGTTAGAGTCGATTCTCCTTTAACCTCAGGTTTCTTCTCGAGACCCTGTAGGTTAACGGCTGAAAGACTTCATTTGCATTGTGAAGCCAGACGAAACTACTTTTCTTGTAGTTGAGCGATCTGATCTTGCCATTTTCTATCGTATGAGTTCAATTGAATAATTGGATTGAGATTATATCTCCGATAGGTCAAGATAAAAAGAAATCACAAACATCTTCGTCTCATCATTTGTGATTCAACAATATCTAGTTTCGCTACCATGCGATTTAGATTATTGTGAGGCGATTGATAATACTAGGTTGTTCTTCGGGAATATAAGTCCGTTTTATCAATTAGTTCCTGTTTAGCTTGATTTATCAAAAGACGGAACAAAAACTCTTGAGTATTTCTGTGGGAGACGGATTTATTCAATTCTATAGACTTTTCTTTGTGAGACAAATTTGTTTATCAAGTCTTCGACTTTGGGTCGTAGCAACTCTTAGTTGTGGGTGAGATCAGCTAAGGGAATCAAGTGCGTAGTATCCTGCTGGGATCAGAGACGTAAGGAGCGCAAATGTACCTTGAATCAGTGTGATATTGATTAGGGTTCAACTACAGTCTAGACCGAAGTTAGTTTGTATTAGGATAGTGTCTGTAGCGGCTTAATACAGTGCGGTGTTCAATCTGGACTAGGTCCCGGGGTTTTCTGCATTTGCGGTTTCCTCGTTAACAAAACTTCTGGTGTCTGTGTTATTTCTATTCCGCATTATATTTTTTTATATAATTGAAATATCACAGGTTGTGCGTTGTATCGATCAATTGTGAGATCCAACCTTTGGTTGTTGATTGGAAACTGATTGATCCTTGGATATTGGTCTTTGGTACCATCCAAGTTTTTATCCTTGTATTTGTTAAAGACTTGCAGATTTCTATTTGCTTGAGTAAAGATCAATCAAGAGATTGAGATATTAACTCCTCGATATGAGACATTACAAGGAAAGTATTAGGATACGAGACATTACAAGTATTGCGAAGACTTGAATATGTGAAGAAGCAAGGAGCTACAACGACAACAATCATCCTTCCACTTGAGGTTAGTGATATTTGACTTAAACTGTTTCATTCCCTAACGTATCTTTCAAGTCGTGCATATTGAAAACAAAACTGCGAAGCATATTTAAACTCTAGATAGACATAGTATTAAGGAATACAATACGAGGTTTATTGCTTAACCATTAAACTTTGTAGATAAGATATCGCCATAATCATTTGAATGCTATTGTGATTATGTATGGCTATGATGTGAGGATTTCATCCCAGGGAACAATGTTTTACATGTGTTCTAAGGAAGTAAGTTCATAAACTTGTTTGTGAACCGAAAAGGAAATTTCAAGGTGTTATTGGTTTTGTTATTCATTGCTTATCTTATGAATAACCAATATGTGTGATTGAGCATAACCGCTCACAACTTGTTTGTGTTCTTGGTAGAACTATTCACAAAGGCCTGACTTATGTATTGGTATGACTTTTATTAGTGAAACCGATCTTAAGTAATCACCTGATATGGTACGATCGGGTTTGTATTTTGTCTGACCAAATTTGGGAAAGGGGAACTGATCCTAGTAAGAGGTGTAGTACATCACAAAGGGGAACCGATCCTTGTATGGGGTGTAGCAAGGTTTATAGCATAAAGGGGAACCGATCCAATGAACATGTGCAACACGATTTTAGGTAAAGGGGAACCGATCCTATGGACATGTGCAACACATATAAGTTAGATATCATATATATGTGGGGAACCGATCCTAGTACCTAGTCAACCGAATTTTGGAAAGCTAGTGTGGGGAACCGATCCTAGTACCTATGCACAGTACTCACATGGAGGTAGAACCGAAACTTGTTTTTGTAGAACCGTTAAACCCATGATTGTGATTGAATGTTTGTTTGATCAATCACATAGTTCTTGAAAGTCAGATGAACCAATTCTAAACTTGTTTGGAAGTGTGGCAAATCGGTTTCAAGGTTGTAAGTGTGAAAGAGAACTTACAAAGTAAGGATGTCGACATACTTTGAACACGTGTTGTGAATGTTTATTTCTTTAATTGTTCAAAGTTATTCCTTAATAGCTAAAGGAAGAAAATCCCAGGATCGAAACATAAGTAAGTTAAGAATATTTTAATTAAGGTTATTAATTTCATTTTGTAAGGAAATATAAGAATTAGTAATGTGCATTTACTAATTAGATTTTCCGAGAGAGCATTTCCAGGAATTATAGAAACCGAATTTGTGCTTTAATGAATATCTTGAGAATATTTTCGGTTTTGGAAATTTCTTGGTGTCCAAACTTCCTTGTCTATAAATACTTGAAGTTTTCCTCTCTAGCAAACTAATCTTTCATAACAACAGACTTCCTATTTGTTGTTGTTACTGATGTAGCCGCCTATTCGGAGAGGAGAGTAACCTAATTAGGAGAAATCTCTTACGGTCGCTTAGTTTAAAGTCTTATTTGGTATTGAGAAGTTCTAGCGTGTACCGTTGGTGGGAAACTAGATAATTGCGGTTTATCTTTTGTTTTCAATTGATTTGATTGACTAACCGTGGTTGAAATGTGATTGCACCTAGTTTGTTTATGCTTGAGAATCTTCTCTTCTGATATAAGATTCACTCAAACTAGTTCAGAGTTTCGACAGGGATCTTTAGACTATTGTTAGTGCTAAAGACGATCTTTTGATAATCCATTGTTAACAGACTCCGTTCTGTGCGTAATTGATCACAAGAGATTCAAGTGATTGTATGCAAGTTTTTATTGAAGATTTAAGAAGATTTGAAGACGAAGAAGATATTGAAGATTTCTGATTTGTGGGTTCATAATCTTTAGTGTGCACAATACTTGTTTCGGTAAAAGAGGATCCAATTAATAATCGGTTTATCCTTGTGGTAGATTGGATTGATTAATTGAGTATATCGGCATCAACACAATTCTTTGGATTAGTAGTGTTGTTGGATTAATCTTAAGCGATTACTTCGGTAGTTTAACATAAGATAGATCTAAGGACCTGACGAAGAAGTTTATGTTAAGATAAACAGAAGAGCCTTTGTCCAACTCATATCACTTGGTTGAAGAGAGTTGATACCAAACAGATTTGTTGTTCCTTTACTGTTTGGAATACGAACCAAAGGAATTGATCCAAGTACCTGACTTATTTATAAGTTGGAGGCGTGGGAATACAGACGGAACTAGGTGAACTATAGGTTTAGTTGCTTGGTCTCAACTATACGAAGTTGGTGTAATTTTGTGTAGCGGCTTAATCCTGAGAGTATTCAATCCTGAACAAGGTCCCGAGGTTTTTCTGCATTTGCGGTTTCCTCGTTAACAAAATCTTGTTGTGTCATTTACTTTGTATTTCTACATATAATTGTTTTATTATAGTTAAAGTAAATTACACAAACGTTAATTCCTATTTACTTGATAAGTGAATCCTATTGTGTTTGGTGAAGTCCGAACCTTTTTATCAAGTAACATACTTCGTTGTTGTATTGTCTCGATCTCGTATCCATAGACGATCACACGAAGTGTGAACCGACTAGTTGTATTGTCTCGACTCCATCCATAGACAATCACTTTCGGAGAAAGGACTTATTGGTAGGAAATTTTTTGGCTTGAGGTATATTTGGGTACCCTCGCCTTTTCAATTGGTATTAGAGAAGGAAACCACAAAAAGATCTAACAATCTGTGTTTGGTGTGATCCAACCTATAAGAATTGAATCTAATGGTCGATTCAGTTAACGTAATGGCAGGATCTGACTACTTTATAAGATCGTGGTGGAAATCACGTATGAAGTATGTAATACTCTTATTCCTAAACATGTTAGGAATTATGCTTATGTATGTAGTGACTTGCATAATCCTTTGGTGGAAATAGGATTGTATATCATTATGTTGAGTGACAATGGTACCAATCCCTACGTGACAGGTGTATCTTGAAAATGCGTAAGATTCCTCTTATGATTTGTATGAACCATGGATATTGTGTTCTTGATAAATCTGGAACCTTAAATATATTTTGGATGACCTACCAAAGTATATACATGTACATTTTCGGATGCAATCCCTACGTGATAGGTGTATCTTGAAAATGCATAAGATTCCTCTTATGATTTGTATGAACCATGGCTATTGTGTTCTTGATAAATCTGGAACCTTAAATATATTTTGTATGACCTACCAAAGTATATGCATGTACATTTTCGGATGCAATTCTGTCAATGTATCACCATCTAGGGTGCGATTTTGGAAAATATGTATTCCTACAAGGAATAAGTTTTCAGTTAATAATTCTATTAACAATGGATTGCTTCATGCACCTCACAACTGTTTTAATGAAGAAAGTGATCTTTTGAAATATTACATGGTTCATGATTCTGATGATATTTTTAACAAATATCATATTTTGTTCAATTTTATGTCTGTATACTCTAGTAAATTCCTGAATAAATTTCAAGTGATATTACCACATTCTGGTAATAAAAGAGTACACAGATTATTGGACAAAAACATGGAATCAACCCTAAATAAAGATCCAGTCCATAAAAAACCGGCTTTCCAAAAGAAAGACCTAGACACAATATCGGAATTGTTTCCCCACAAGCCAAGGTTTTCGATTTTGAGTATATTTCCTAAAACTAGTTATTTCCAGTTTTTGATGTCAAGTCTTCCTATAAAAGATAATCTCTTGCTATGTGTTCAAACATATTGGGGAAGATTTCTCAAAACCATAACTAGGGTTTTTCATATTTTTGCAAGTATGAGAAAAGGGAAATCAAGAACTAAATCCGCTAATAAACGGATCAGAATTGAAAATATGGATGAAATCAGATTTCTTAATAGTATCGACAACAAGCATGAATTTGCACATTTCATTGATAGCTCGTGCTTCAGGAAATACGAAGCACTTAAGGGAATGGATTTTACCACTGAAAGGAAGTTTGATTTAGATGCCCAAAACAAGGATTATGTGAATGTTGTTCAAGATCGAAACTAGGGGAATCTTTTTAACTTTGAAGAATATTCACCTGATTTGGTAAGAGTGTTCTATGCCAATATACACAATGTTGATCACAAAAAACTTAGTTTTTTGATTTTTGTTGGTCGATGTATCTATTATATTGATCGTAAGACAATTTCTAATGCTATTAAGTACAGTGAGGAAAGTAATCACCTGATTATTGGAGTTCAAATTGATCACGATACCATTTCAACATCTCTCATTGGAAAGAAGGTTGCATGGAAAAATGATAGATTACCTATAAAGAATATACCCTTTCATCTTAGGGTTTTCGGTAAACTTGCTTTAGCAACCATATTTGCAAGTACAAGAGATAAATCAGTCTGGGATAAGACGTTTGCAGAATTTTTCTATTTTCTGTTGAAAGAGGATACTCAAATAGATATTTGCGGTATCATTGTCAGCCAAATGATCAAGATATCAGATTCTATCTTATCTTCTGGTATCAAGAGACATCTCGGTTTTCCGTGCATAATTACCAAAATCTGTGAATCTGTCGGAGGAGAAGATTTTGACGATAGGAAGAGCATTAATGCTGTGACTAATAAGACTATAAGTCAAATGATTGGGGTACAAATCCACTATGATGTTGTTAGAAGAATTTCTCCAAATTCTAACAAGAAGACTCTCCTTGTTCACCTTGAAAGTTTAGGTAAACAACTTGACTATTTTCAGAAATAGCTGGGCTTTGCTGCTCGAAAGGACATAAAAACTCTTAAAGGAATACAAAAATTTGAATCAGAGTTTTGGGACGAAGAATCAAAAATTGAAGAAGAACGACAAAAAGCACTTGATTTCAAGGAATGTTCTTCCCAATGATTAAGTTGAAAAAGAAAAGAAAAATAGACAGTTGTTTTTGATATATTTCAATAAATTCTATTATGAATAAAATTATTTGATTGTTAATTACTTTTTTGATAGTTTTAGGTTTACATAGCCTGTGCTTGAATGCTTTTATCTTATTGCTATGTACGTTTATGGGATGTTTGATTTCAGTTTTACTACCTTAATATTCGATCTCATATGTTGTGAACCCTTGTGGTTTGGGTGACTTTTTGGTATAGCAGGATTAAGTTCATGCCCATGTTGGTAGGCTTTATCAAAGAATCATGAGAGGTTCTGATAGAAACAATATGTGAAAAATTCACAATATGTTGAATCGGTTTTGGTTTAGCATAAAATCATATGTGTTTCAACGGTTTTCAACTTTTACTTGCAATTTTTAAAACCGATTTTCAACCTTTCTCTAGTAAAGGTTGGTTGTTGTTATTCTTTTTTTTTTTACATAAGGATGACAACATGATGATATTTCGATATTGATTCTCCCTGTACGAAGATGCAATCATATTGGAGAAGTGGATACGAAATTTGAGGTAACAATCTTGTTAGTTAATTGTTTTCCTGTTTAAGAAAAGCCTGAGTTTATTTCATATATATTTATTGCTTTTTCTTAACAAAATTTCGGTTCAATTGATGTTTATTCCATGATGTGTGTGTGGATGTGTGTGATCAATTGGTTCCGGTTAAGAAAAACTATTGTTATCTTGCTTTATTGTGTGGTATCAATTGTTTAGGCTTACAAAATTTCGGTGCAATTGCGGTGCTTTTAATGTCTATGTTGTTTCAATTGCTTCCGGTTGAGGTGAATAATTATGCAAGTTGATTTATGTTGGTTTTTATGAATTATTTATGGCTTAACGAAATAAAAGTGTACGGGATGAGTTGTTTAGTCCAATTCGATTCCGGACAAGAGAAACTAAGTTAATTCTGATCTTAGTTAGACTTATCGAAGTGAGGTTTCGGTTATTCAAGTCTAATCGAATGCCTTAACAAGAAATTCTAGTTAACTAACCTAGTACTTGTCTTTTTTAAAATTAAAAGGTCTAAGTTTATGGATAATTAGAACTTGATGAGAAAAATAGAGTTATCTTTATTTTGATCTTATCGAATTAAGCGGTTGTTTTTGAACAATCGGTTTAGCAAAGGGACTAAGGTGCTTAGTTGATTTTTGTTTTGCTAAACTAAATTGGAAAAATTGTTTCGGAAAATTGTTTCCTTGGTAACATATCAAAATAAAACTACTTGTAGTTCCGGTTTTGATATTGGTTATCAGAACATGATGTGTGGAACCCTCATGCCTAACTCTACAGATTGCAAGTCTATTTTGAGATTTGTAAGATTCTTTTCGTGTTATCCTTTATTTTTTCGTTTCTTTGACATTTTGTGACAAAAAGGGGGAGAAATATATGGAGTAAACAAGTGATACTAGCGTTGATTTTATATTGATTGGTATCGCTAAGGAAAAGAACATCGGTGCTTAAACGTTTGATCTAATCGAAAGAGTGAAAGCACAGACTAAGGGGGAGTAACATGTCATATGAATTGGTATAACAAAGACGTGAGGATTGAATATCTACCTATCTTCTTAGGGGGAGTATTAGCTTTGTTATAATAATGTCAACAACGGCGTTTTCAAGGATTGGATTTAAGCAGTTTACTATGCTGTTGAATTCGAGAATCAAGCGTGTGTAAATTCTTGTAATTTGTTTATCCATATGATGTAAGAGTTTTGTCACTAAAATTGACAAAGGAGGAGATTGTTAGAGCATAGCTCGGTTGAACCCACCAAGCGTTGGTATGTCAAGTTTGGTTGTCATATTGTACTGAATCAAAACTCATGCTAAGAGTCGCTTGATTATGTACTAGAGTCAACTTCGTATAGGTTAGCTTGAAAGTATTAGGATATGAGACATTACAAGTATTTCGAATACTTGAAGATGTGAAGAAGCAAGGAGCTACAACGAAACCAATCATCCTTCCACTTGAGGTTAGTGATATTTGACTTGACATGTTTCATTCCCTAACGTATCTTTCAAGTCGTGCATATTGAAAACAAAACTGCGAAGGATATTTGAACTCTAGATAGACATAGTATTAAGGAATACAATATGAGGTTTATTGCTTAACCATTAAACTTTGTAGATAAGACATCTCCATAATCATTTGAATGCTATTGTGATTATATATGGGTATGAGGTGAGGATTTCATCCTAGGGAACAATGTTTTACATGTGTTATAAGGAAGTAAGTTCATAAACTTGTTTGTGAACCGAAAAGGAAATTTCCAGGTGTTATTCGTTTTGTTATTCATTGCTTATCTTATGAACAACCAATATGTGTGATTGAGTATAACCGCTCACAACTTGTTTGTGTTCTTGGTGGAACTATTTACAAAGGCCTGACTTATGTATTGGTATGACTTTATTAGTGAAACCGATCTTAAGTAATCACCTGAGATGGTATGGTCGGGTTTGTGTTTTGTCTGACCAAATCTGGGAAAGAGGAACCGATCCTAGTAAGAGGTGCAGTACATCACAAAGGGGAACCGATCCTTGTATGGGGTGCAACAAGGTTTATAGAATAAAGGGGAACCTATCCTATGAACATGTGCAACACGTGGGGAACCGATCCTAGTACCTAGTCAACCGAATTTTGGGAAGCTAGTGTGACTATGCACAGTACTCACATGGAGGTAGAACCGAAACTTGTTTTGGTAGAACCGTTAAACCCATGATTGTGATTGAATGTTTGTTTGATCAATCACATAGTTCTTGAAAGTCAGATGAACCAATTCTAAACTTGTTTGGAAGTGTGGCAAATCGGTTTCAAGGCTGTAAGTGTGAAAGAGAACTTACAAAGTAAGGATGTCGACATCCTTTGAACACGTGTTGTGAATGTTTATTTCTTTGATTGTTCAAAGTTATTCCTTAATAGACAAAGGAAGAAAATCCCAGGATCGAAACATAAGTAAGTTAAGAATCTTTTAATTAAGGTTACTAATTTCTTTAATTGTTCAAACATGAGTAATGTGCATTTACTAATTAGATTTTCCGTGAGATTTCGATCATTATTTTTGTACAGAGCATTTCCAGGAATTATGGAAACCGAATTTGTGCTTTAATGAATATCTTGAGAATATTTTCGGTTTTAGAAATTCCTTGGTGTCCAAACTTCCTTGTCTATAAATACTTGAAGTTTGCCTTTCTAGCAAACTAATCCTTCGTAACAACAGACTTCCACTTTGTTGTTGTTACTGATGTAGCCACCTATTCGGAGAGAATAGTAACCTAATTAGGCGAAATCTCTTACGGTCGCTTAGTTTAAAGTTTTATTTAGGATTGAGAAGCTCTAGTGTGTACCGTTGGTGGGAAACTAGATAATTGCGGTTTATCTTTTGTTTTCGATTGATTTGATTGACTGACGGTGGTTGAAATGTGATTGCACCTAGTTTGTTTATGCCTGGGAATCTTCTCTTCTGATATAAGATTCACTCAAACTAGTTCAAAGTTTCGACATGAATCTTTAGACTGTTGTTAGTGCTAAAGACGATCTTGTGATAATACATTGTTAACAGACTCCGTTCTGTGCGTGATTGATCACAAGAGATTCAAGTGATTGTGTGCAGGTTTTTATTGAAGATCTAAGAATATTTGAAGACGAAGAAGATATTGAATATTTCTGATTTGTGGGTTAATAATCTTTGGTGTGCACAATACTTGTTTCGGTAAAAGAGGATCCAATTAATAATCGGTTTATCCTTGTGGTAGATTGGATTGATTAATTGAGTAGATCGGCATCAAAACAATTATTTGGATTAATAGTGTTATTGGATTATTAATAGTGTTATTGGATTAATCTTAAACGATTACTTCGGTAATTGAACATAAGATAGATCAAGGACCTGACGAAGGAGTTTATGTTAAGATAAACAGAAGAGTCTTTGTCCAACTCATATCACTTGGTTGAAGAGAGTTGATACCAAACAGATTTGTTGTTCCTTTACTTTTTGGAATACGAACCAAATGAATTGATCCAAGTACGTGACTTATTTATAAGTTGGAGGCGTGGGAATACAGATGGAACTAGGTGAACTATAGGTTTAGTTGATTGGTCTCAACTATACGAAGTTGGTGTAATTTTGTGTAGCAGATTAATCCTGAGAGTATTCAATTCTGGACAAGGTCCCGGGGTTTTTCTGCATTTGCGGTTTCCTCGTTAAAAAAATCTTGTTGAGTCATTTACTTTATATTTCCGCATTATAATTGTTTTATTATAACTAAAGTAAATTACACAAACGTTAATTCCTATTTACTTGATAAGTGAATCCTATTGTGTTTGGTTAAGTCCGAACCTTTTTATCATTCGTTGTTGTATTGTCTCGATCTCGTATCCATATACGATCACACGAAGTGTGAACCGATTAGGTGTATTGTCTCGACTCAGTCCATAGAAAATCAGTTTCGGAGAAAGGACTTATAGGTAGGAAAAGTTTTAGCTTGAGGTATAATTGGTTACCCTCTCCTTTTCACTCTCTTTGTAATTAGGTTCACGGATTCAGTTCTTTAAACGTTCTACAATAAGAGAGAGAGAGATATAACTCTACACACTTTCCTTGATTAATTTTTAACTCTCTGAGTTGTGTTTAGTTAATCCATACAAATTTCCTACGAAATAATTGGTGGTGTATTTTGGCACCCTCAGTGTTTTCACAACACGACGCTGAGCATTGAGAGGAGTATGCGAACCAAATCGAATCCTGAGAATGACAACACAATAATGGAATCGACACTATCATAAGAACCTCACAGAGGAGATGGATGAAGTTTTTGACGACCAAGTGAGGGGCATGGATGTAAGAAATGGTGGAATTGCTAATGGTGTTGGGCCTGATATGTCTGCAAATACTGAAGAAGAACCAAGAAGATTTTAAGTGATCCAGAAATGATGAGTCAGTCACTCATTCTGATATATAAAAAGAAATACTCTCTCCGTTCCATTTTAGATGATGTTTTGGGAGTTTTCACGCAGATTAAGAAATGAAGAGAGATATAACAAAAAATCTATATATTCCCTTGAAAAAAGTCTTCAAACATTAATTGCTATTAGTATGTTTAAAAATAAACTTATGGTTCCAAGACAAAATGTGAGGTTATTGATGGTAGTTTTATGGGAAAAATATGAAAACTATCAAGTAATATGGAACAAAAAAATATCCTAAACACTCATCTAAAGTGGAACGGAAGGAGTATCTATTTTTGTTCAACAAATCCCTAAGTCGTATGAAAACCCTCTTTATCAACCCCAGCTTCAAAATTAAGTAGTTTTACAAATGAATATGGATGGTAACACTTGTCACACAAAGGATGTCAATAATTCTTTATTATATCGTAAGGCATTGAGGAAGACGGAAGGGATGGTGGAACGTCTGTTTGTTACACAGTTTCTGGGGTTGCACAATTGTTACAAGTCAGGTGAGTTTTCGAAGAATTTTAAGTTTCTCATTCTTTCAAAGTGTTTTCATTTTAATAACTACATCTTGGTTTCCATTTTGGATTTTGATTGTGTATTTAGGATTTTAATTAATTTTATTTTTTATTACAATTTTAGGGTTTCCAATGCTGAAATATGCATTAGATGTAGGTCAATTGATTTAATTCTTCAGCCCAAGATCTTTGTTAACTGTTCTGATTTGCACCCTAATACTGGAAAAATTGCGCTTTAGATTGACTATTTTTTTTTTATTCTGTCGAGAATTGCATTATGAAGGTTATGGCGTGGAATATGCAAGGGTATGAGAATAAAAATACTAGATATCATATTATGGATTTGATAAGGTCAAATGATCCAGATATAGTGTTTCTCTCTGAACAGAAAATCTGGATAGTGTGGCGGCCTATCTATTTTTAATGTGTACTGGAGGGTTTGAGTTTGATATTGTGATTGATATGAATGCTAGGTGTATATCATGTTTAGTCAGTTTTGATGCTAGGAGTGAAAAGTTTTTTCTTGTTTGCATGTATGGTACCTTAGATGATGTAGGGATATCTAATCAATGGAGTTTTCTGCATAGTCTGATATCCAGATTTACTTATCTCTTGTAATTATTTGTGACTTAATATTTTTTATTAGACAATGTGAAAAACAAGGTGGTAACCCCGTTGCTCAATCCCAGCTGGATAGTGTTAGAGCCCAACTAAATATGCTTAGTCTTGCTGATGTTAGATATATATGGTGTTCTTTTACATGGTCTAATAGAAGGTATAGAAATGAACACATATTAGAAAGATTTGATAGGATTCTTGCAAGTAATGATTGGTTTAATTACTATCCTTATGTTGTTGTGTACTTAGGGATTGACCATGCTTCAATTCCGCTTGTGAATTACCATGGAAGAGGAATCATACATAGATGATCGAACCCTCGTATATCCTAAGAATGATATGAGGTGATCGGAAATGGTTGAAGTAGTTGAATAGGAGGATCACTATGACTATATCCCTTGGTATATTTACCAACGATGAAAAATATTTATATATTTGATTTATTTGATACTAGGTTGGTCCGGTGTATTGTTATTTCCTTGTGCTTATTTAGCTGTAGGAGGTTGGTTCACAGGTACAACCTTTGTTACTTCATGGTATACCCATGGATTCCTATTTGGAAGGCTGCAATTTCTTAACCGCCGCAGTTTTTACTCCTGCTAATAGTTTAGCACATTCTTTGTTGCTACTATGGGATCCTGAAGCATAAAGGAATTTTACTCGTTGGTGTCAATTAGGTGCTCTATGGGATTTTGTTCCTATCCATGGCGCTTTCATAATAATAGGTTTCATGTTACGTCAATTCGAACTTGCTCGATATGTTCAATTGCGACAGCATAATGCAATTGCATTTTCTGGTCCAATTGTTGTTTTTGTTTCCGTATTTATGGTTTATCTACTAGGACAATATGGTTGGTTCTTTGCACCTAGTTTTGGTGTATCAACTATATTTCGACTCATCATGTTCTTCCAAGGATTTCATAATTGGATGTTGAACCCATTTCATATGATGGGAGTTGCCGGTGCATTAGATGCTGCTCTCTTATGCATTATTCATGGCGCTACCGTGGAAAATACTTTATTTGAATATGGCGATGGTGCAAATACATTCCGTGCTTTTAACCCAACTCAAACCGAAGAGACTTATTCAATGGTCACTGCTAACCGCTTTTGGTCTCAAATCTTTGGGGTTGCTTTTTCCAATAAACGTTGGTTACATTTCTTTATGTTGTTTGTACCAGTAACCGGTTTATGGATAAGTACTCTTGGAGTATTCGGCCTTCTTCTGAACCTACGTAACTATGACTTCGTTTCCCAAGCGCAGTGGAAGATCCTAATGTGAGACTTTCTACACTAAAAATATCCTTTTAAACGAGGGTATTCGTGCTTGGATGGCGGTTCAGGATCAGCCTCATGAAAAACTTATATTTCCTGAGGAAGTTCTACCCCATGGAAACGCCCTTTAATGGAACTTTAGCTTTAGCTGATCGTGACCAAGAAACCACCGGTTTCGCTTGGTGTTCCGGGAATGCCCGACTTGTAAATTTGTCTGGTAGACTACTTGGGGCTCAGGTAGCTCACGCAGGATTAGTTATATTCTGGACTGGACGAATGAACTTATTTGAAGTGTCCCATTTCGTACCAGGAAAACCCATGTATGAACAAGGATTGATTTTACTTCCCCATCTTGCTACTATAGGTTGGGGGGTAGGTCCTAGTGGGGAAATTATAGACACCTTTCGGCATTTTGTATCTGGAGTACTTCACGTAATTTCCTCTGCAGTATTGGGCTTTGGAGGTATTTATCATTTACTTCTCGGACCCGAGGATATTGAAGAATCCTTTCCATTCTTCGATTATGTATGGAAAGATAGAAATAAAATGACCACAATTTTGGATATTCACTTAATCTTATTAGGTATATGTGTTTTTCTTTTAGTACTCAAGGCTCTTTATTTTGGGGGCGTATATGATACTTGGGATCCTGGATGTGGGTGGGGGGTGGAGGGGGGGATGTAAGAAAAATTACTAACCTGACCCTTAGCCCAAGTGTTATATTTTTTTATTTACTAAAATCTCATTTTGGGCGAGAAGGATGAATTGTTAGTGTAGACGAATTAGAAGATATAATTGGAGGGAATGTATGGTTAGGTTCCATTTGTATATTTGGTGGAATCTAGAATATCTTAACCAAAACAGGTAGTTCCTTGAACGGATCCCACGTTAGCCCCAAGATGTTGGTATCGAACTAGAAAGGTGAATGCTTGCGCTCGAGAAGCTTCTGGCCCAGCGGGCCTGTAAAATTCACTAGGATAAGAGTATTATTAAACCATACAAAACAATAAGCGATGAAACCGAAGGAAGATAAAGCAGCTAAACTATAAGACAAGTAATCCTCCCATACCAAATAGTCATAGCATATTTCTATGTAGTATCGTTGTGTTGTAACAGAGATAGAAACGATAGGTTGATATTCACATGGGTATGGGCTTTAGTGAGAATGACACGTATTACTAACTAGTCAAATCATTTCATAATAAATCTTTCAGTAAAAAAGGAAATTTTTTTTCTTTGCCCCCTTATATATTAAGGTTACAGACTATATCATTAGAAAGTATAATCTATGTGAACAAATAAACTAAGGATATATATCATAAAAAAAGTAGTCTTTATTTCTTCATATGGTTTCTGGAGGCAATTGTTTTTATAGTATATCATTATGGATCGGCGTATTTTTGGGCCGAGCTGGATTTGAACCAGCGTAGGCATATAGCCAACGAATTTACAGTTCGTCTCCATTAACCATTCGGGCACCGACCCAGGAAGAATCCATTTTATACTTATGGATAAATCCATGATCAACCTCCTTTAGTAGTACCCTACCCCCAGGGTAAGTCGAATTCCCGCTGCCTCCTTGAAAGAGAGATGTCCTGAACTGCTAGACGATGGGGGCATACCCGCCGGATCGCCTACTATACTCATAGTATGAACAATTTTTTGTAATTGTGAATATAATGTAATGCTATGACTAAATTCGAAGAATATTTTCTGTTTTCATGATTCCATCTAATTTTTTTCCTATAAAAATTACAGGGTACGTGTCGAATCTTCATCAATGATTCGATGAAATATTGGATCTACGTCGAATTGTGTGTCAGTCAAATGAATCTCATTTTGATGAAGGTGAAAAAAATCTTTTAGGGGCGGTCCAGGAAAAATGCTTATTTATATTTTCTTTTATCAATATTAATGCACTACATTTTCTGAAGACTTCTAAAAAAAAATCTGAAGTCAAAAAGTTTTTGACTGGTCCTGAACGGGCCGAGATCTATATATATGATGTATCCTGTCAACAATTGGAATGACATAAAGATAATCCAAAATAGACGGTTTTTGTGACTCGGAAGAAATGTTTCTCTGTATAGGAACAGAATAGCCATTTATTCATATGAAGCATCCAGGAACAAGAACATTAAATCAGAAATATCGACAAATTCTTCTGTATCCAAAGTAAATAAAGAATAAATAAAGGGGGTATGCTGCTATAATTTTTTCTCTACTATTGAATTTTAATATCAGAATAACTCATGTAGTCATGATTCAATGGATCAGATCCACTTACTTTTTCTTTGGTTGATTTCTAAAGTGACATTGTAGTTCTTCAACTCAGCGGAATGATTGATCATGATAATCAAGACAAATGTTCCACTTTATAACTATACTACTATAAATATATAAAAGAACTTATTATTGTTTTTATATTCATGTGGATGTTTCCTTTTTTTGCCATTGAGTTTACAAAAAGAAACAATATCTCTATTTTCCGCACCAAACCAAAGTCTTAGATTAGAGTCTGTGAAAAAAACCTCTTATCGTATTTGAACCGATGATTTATGCCTTACCATGGCGTTACACTACCGCTGAGTTAAAAGGATAATCCTACCATTAAACCTTATAGGTTTAATATATGTTGGTTTAGGGATAATAATCGTAAGTCTCCAATTACTGGTAATTGGAATCAAATTGATAATGGTTCATATGCTTTTAGACTCACTAAGTCTTTGAAACATGTGAATCATGTTATAAGTCAGTAGAATATGAGTACTTTTGGCAACATACAAACTACACTTAGCCAAATCTAGGGTCAACTTGCTAATGTTTTTCAAAATGGTGATAGGACAAGTAATATGGAAATTGTCACTGTTCTAGAAAACCAACTCAAGTATTGGTATAAAACCCAACAAGACTTTTATATGCAAAAGTATAAAGAGGATATCCATCTGCAAGATAAAAACACTAGATATTTTCAGAATAAGGTTAAATTCAGAAAGAGAAGAACTCAAATTGATTCTATTCAGTCTGGTGTAGGGATTTGGTTAACTCATAGAACTAGCATTGCTGAACTTAGAGATTATTTTTTTAAGGTTAGTAAAACCTCTAATCCTGATAACTTCTTATTTAATTTAAAACCTTGTATCGTTGATGAGGATAATATTATGCTTCCCCAATCTCCTACTTCTGAAGAATATTAGAAATGTTCTTTTTTCAGATGCATCCATGGACCTCTACAGGTCTACATGACTATCCACCTGGTTTCTACCAGAAAATATGGAATATGGTTGGTGACAATATTCTTAATATAGTGGAGTATTATTTTCACTCTAGGAACTTACTTAAAATGAATCATAGTTTTATAAGTCTCATCCCTCAGTTTGAAACCCCTAAAAATGCTTCTGATTATAGGCCTATTAGTCTTAGTAATGTTTCTTACAAAATCATTTCTAAATTGTTGGACACTATATTGAAAAAATGTGATGTATAAATTCATAAGTCCTTATCAAGGAGCTTTCCTCTCATCTAGGTTAATAACTGAAAATATAGATATAACCCATGAAATAGTTGACAGTATGAAGAAAGTGTATAGTTAAGCTTGAAATGTCTAAGGCCTTTGATAGGTTAAGCTTTCCTCTTATTGATTGCTACTCTTAGAAGATATTATGGTTCGACAATGATTGGTTTATATGATTTATGAATGTGTGCCAACTATTTCAGCTTCTATTTTTCTTAATGGCAGTCCCGATGCAGTATTGAATCCTACAAGGAGTCTTAGGCAGGGAGACCCCTTGTTTCCTTATCTTTTTTTTTTTTAATAATTTTTATGGAATTATTTTCTCGTCTGCTTATGCATGCTCAAAATAGTGGGAAAATTGGGGGGGTTAGAGTTACAAAAAATTGTCAACCATTAGTCATTTATTCTTTACGGATGATTGGTTAGTTTTTACTAGAGTTATTTTTGATGGAGCCGAGCATTTAGCTGAAGTAATAATATGTTTAGTAAGTTCTCGGGGCAGTCTATAAATTTTGATAAGTCAAGGTTGTCTTTTAGTCCAAAAACTAATCCTAATGATAATCACCAGATTGCTAGTATTCTGGATATTAAGAGAATGGACTTGCAAGATAAATACTTGGGAGTGCCTCTTTTAGTTCAGACAAATAAGGTAGATACCTTTGGACATCTTTCTGATTTTTTTTGTAATTTGTTGGCTTTATGAAATTATAAACACCCAAATCATCATGGTACGACTGTGTTGGCTTAAACTATTTCAGGATCTTTAGCCTCCCTTCATATTTTTTCCCAATGCCTAAAATTCTTACTGATAAGTTTGATAGATTTAAGGGGAACTTTGTTCTTAATAAAAAACATAATGGTAGAAATATTAATCTTCTTAAGTAGAAAACAATTTATCAACCTAAAGCTTTAAATGGTTTGAACCTCAAGAAAACATAATAAATAATGCCCTCCTTGCTGAGTTGGGTTGGAGAATGATTAGTGAAGAAAACACTTTATGAGATAGGTCATGAAAGGTAATATCTTCCCTTTCACAACCCTCTCCATCATTTTAATGGCAAAACCGGTTCCTTGGATATGGAAAGGTGTTTGTAGGGTATTAGTGTCGTAAATGAGAGTTACTGTTGGGAGATTAGAGATGGTAGGAGTATTTCAATTGGAAAGACATTTGGATTCCAGGTTGGAAGACTCCTCTTTCCTCCCATTTTATCTCTTCTTCTTTGCAAACTGTTGACCAGCTAATTGATCATGACAGTAAGACATGATGAATAAATATTTTAACTTTTCTGTTTAACGATGAAACAATTAAATATATTCTAAACATTAGAATTCCGTCTGCAGATAAGGATCAGTTGAGATAAGTCCCGGCTGAAATGAGCTTCTTTCAATTACGATATCATATAAGGTTCTTGATTCTACTAAAAGGAATGCTAGTATTGATGTTAGGATGGAAAACTTTCCTTGGATCAAATTCTGTAAGTCTAGTTTACCTCTTAACATTATGCATTTTATATGAAAATATGTCCATGGTTGCTTCAGTTAGGGAAAGATTAGTTAGACATGTACATGAAAATAATCCTAAATTGTGTGACAAAGAAAATAAGAATGTGCAATACTTATTGATTAATTGTGATATTTCAAAAACCATTTAGCTGACTATGAATCCTAATATTGTAGGCTTGTGCAGTGGTGTGAATCTTATTGACTGGATTGTTGGCTGGTTTACAACTAGCGGTAGCTCAGTAGAAGCTAATAAAGAAATGGTGGAGATTGCATCTTTCACACTTTGGCATATTTAGAAACTGCGTTGCACAGTAGTTTTTGATAATGCCCAGTTGTGAGGGTGCATATACCTTGGAAAAGGCTACCTGCGACTTTTAGTAAAGTTAACTTTGATGCGCCTTATTCAAAAGATACTAAGATTATTGGAGCTGGACTAATACTAGTTGATGATGCAGGGAATTAAAGAGCAGTTGGTTGTATTTCAACAATAGCTCGTGCTGCCGAAAAATTTGAGGCACAAGCTTCTTTGGAAGGAATTAAATGGGCAATTGCAAATCAAGTCATCAATCTCCATTTTGAAAGAAGCTGTGTTAATGTGATGAATGTATTAATGGCAAACAAGGTTCAGTGAAATGGACAATGAAAAGTATTATTTATAATTGTCTATAACTTCTTAAGCATATTAATAAATATAAATTTCTTATTACCTAAGAGAAATTACTAAGAAAGCTGATATCTTAGCCAAATTTGCAAGGCTAAGTACTAGTTTTGTGTTTTAGTTTGAGAGTTTACCGTAATGGTCATCCTCTCTGATTTCTAGAAAACTTGATATAGTTAAATATTATCAATGAAAGCTTTATTTCTTATTAATAAA
Organism: Papaver somniferum; assembly: GCF_003573695.1. Taxonomy (NCBI): domain Eukaryota; kingdom Viridiplantae; phylum Streptophyta; class Magnoliopsida; order Ranunculales; family Papaveraceae; genus Papaver; species Papaver somniferum. The sequence goes on along the minus strand of NC_039368.1, from coordinate 90,052,265 downwards.
TAAATATGATGTTTGGATTATTGGTTTCCTTTGGCCTCTCGAGTTTTCCGTGATCGAGGAGCAACACACCGTGTATATTACGGGAACCTACACAACTAACACGTTCAAAGTCAGTTGGTTGATTTAAGTCGATAGATTTGCATTGTGAAGCATTAAGCTTAAGTTTTCATTAATTTTATTATATTTAATATATATAATATACAATTACATCCTTTTATATGATTGAAATAAAATGGACCGATTAATTCAGAAAATCCAGACAGAAAGACGATGATTCTTACTGATATTAATCTTGAGACAACAAGACCTCGTGCCTTTATGACGTGGCATTCTTAGGGGTGATCCCGAAAAAATTGGGACACTAATAAGACAAAAAAGATTAGAAAATATTTATATGTCCCTTCATAATCGGTAAGTTAGTATTGGTTTTATCAACCGCTTATGGTTATGTTTTTCTCTACCGGTTGTGAAAACAGAGAAATTCAAAATTCCATTGGTCTTTGAAAAATTTGAATTTGGAGATACTACCACAATCGGTATATAATGAACATCATAAAACATCCGATTGTACAATCGATAGATAATAAACGTGAGGAAACTACCGATTGTGGAAATAGAGAAATTCAAAATTCCATTGGTTTTTGAAAAATTGAGTTTGGGGCTACTACCACAATTGGTAGATAAATAACATCACGAGTAGATAATCAACATTACGAAACTACCGATTGACCAAATATAGAAATTCAAAATTCCGTTGGTTTTTGAAAAATTTGAATTTGGGACCGAAAAAGCGGGGGTCTAACAACCACACCCAATATTTTGCTTAGCAATCTGTATGGATTAACTCTAATATACTTTCAAGAGAATCAACTAGACAGTCAGACTCAATCTTAAGAAAAGTATATCAAAGAGTTATATCTCAATTTCTCAATTCAATCTGCAATCAAACAAATAGGAATTTGCGAGCCCGATTGAATATAAGAAACAACTTGGACGGTATCAAAAACCAATTTCAAAGTGTCAATCAATTTAATCAACAACCAAAGGTTGGATTCACAATTGATTGAACTTACGCACAACCTGTGATATTTCAATTATATAAGAAAATACAATGCGGAAAAGAAATAACACATACACCAGAAGTTTTGTTAATGAGGAAACCGCAAATGCAGAAAAATCCTGGGACCTAGTGCGGATTTGAACACCACACTGTATTAAGACGCTACATACACTAGCCTACTTCAAGTTAACTTCGGGATGGAATGTAGTTGAGCCCTGAACAATCTCACACTGATCAAGGTACAGTTGCGCTCCTTACGTCTCTGAATCCTAGTAGGACTCTACGCACTTGATTCCCTTAGTTGATCTCATACACAACTAAGAGTTGCTAAGAACCAAAGTCGAAGACTTGATAAACCAATATGTCACACACAGAAAAGTCTATTTAATAGATAAATCTATCTCCCACGGATATACTATGGGTTTTGTTCCGTCTTTTGATAAATCAAGCTGAACAGAAACCAATTGATATACCAGACTTATATTCCCAAAGAAAAACCTAGAAATATCAATCACCTCACAATAATCTTAATTGTATGGTAGAGAAACAAGATATTGTGGAATCACAAACGATGAGACGAAGATGTTTGTGACTACTTTTTATCTTTCTTATCGGAGATCAAATATCGAGCAATTCTTAGAGAAGATAGTACTCAATCACCATAGAAAACAGTAAGATGAGAACAAGCAACTGCAGAGAAAATAGTTGAGTCTGGCTTCACAGTCCCAATGAAATCTTATAGTCGTTAACCTACAGGGTTTTGTAAAAACCTAAGGTTAAAGAAGAATCGACTCTAGTTGCAACTAGTATCACACAGGAGGTGTGGGGATTAGGTTTCCAGTTGCTAGAGTTCTCCTTTATATAGTCTTCAAATCAGGTCTTGCAATCAATGTTACATTGGTAACAAAGCATTCAGTATTCACCATTAGATGAAAACCTGATGTTGATGGTGGTTTTTAGTTCAGGGAAAAAATTGTAAAACCCTGTATTTAATGCGCAGTTGTTCTGCAAAGAAACTGAGCCATTTAAAAGTCATGAGCGCCCAAGCCTCTCTACTTACATATGTATTGAGAAATTCAGTATATTTATGAGAAATTTACCCAGAATGGTGTATGTAGCAATAACCCAAATTATTCTGTAAATTTTATCTCATGCCTGCATTATTCATTAATGTATGGCTTATTGAGTATTTTTCCTATGTTATGTTCCCCAGCTGAACTCGTAATATTGGTATGACATGACAATTAGTATTCACTCGCAGTTGAGTGACATGAATTTCCCGAAGTATCAAGATTAAGGTATGCATGAAAATACTCAATCATAAGACTCGTTTACTGCTCTCTGAGAATAAAATTAAAGAATTTTGTGTTAACACACAAAATTTATCAAATTTGTTCGATTTTGTGATAGCTCATAAGATTCAAATTTTGTTAATTTGCAAAAATTAGGGTTTTGCGCCCTGCACAATATCCCGAACTCTATTGGTCGAGACCAAACATAGGTAAGCTAGGAAATTAATCCTCCACGGAGCTAGTAGGAGCAAAGTCCTACCATAAAACAAGAAATAAAGGGGAACTGCAACAAATAGAAGCAATAGAAAAAGGAGGCGCGCGGCCACGCCACTTGGCCGGACGATCCGTTCCAACATGCGTCGCTTGTGGCCGGATGGCCACGTTCCATGTTGCTGCTCACCATCTCCCTTTTCCATCGACCAATCAGATCGCTTTAACCGCGCCAAGCGCACTTTTAAATAAAGTTGGAAGTTGGTTGGTCGGTACACCTAATTCCTTAAAGAATTTAATATAGACTACCTATGACAGTCTTAAAATGATCACGGCCGTACGTTTTGGCCACTCGATTTATCAAGCTTAGCCGCTCCCTAACGTGACCGGACAAGCATCACCATACACACCGGCGGGCCCACTAATGCCTTGGTCGATCGAATTCTTCCAACTCGCAAGCAGAACCACCAAACGCTTACCCAAAGTAGGTTGGCCGCGCGAGATATAAATCCCAAAATTATCTTACCAACAGCATATTGCTGCCGTAAAACGATCTTGACCGCTCAACTTCGCCAGCCGAATTGACCGGCCTGGATTCAATCTCAATCAATGGGAAAGGGGAAGAAACGCTCACCAGCGGCCCAGCTATTGTACTGGCCATACGAACAGCTCCCAACGCGGCGCCAACACCAAAAACGTTGGCCCTAAAATAGGTTGGCCACACGTCTTTTTTTAAAACCTAAACTAAATCAACGACATCCATTAACTGCCGCAAATCATCTCGGCCGTCCAACTTCGCCAAATGAACTAGCCGACCTAACTCCTATTTTAAGTAACCAACAAGATGTGACCATAATCAACATCCACTCCCCTTCCATAAGCCGCGATCGTCCAAGCAACGGCTTCCCCATATGGCTCACAAACGATCGTCCAAAAGGGGTTGGTCGAGCTGCTTACATGAATTTGAAGGCGGCCATTAACTTCCGCAAATCATCTCGGACGTCCAACTTTGCCAGCCACCGACCGAGATTAAATCTTAGGCGACCAATAAGATGTCACCATATTCGCCAGCCATCACTCTCTTTTAGAGACCAACCGGCCTGCCTCTAACGCGCGCGAATAGCTCCTAGAAGCTTCCTGAAAAATGGCCGGTCATGCTCCTTTTAAGACATTAAGCTCCGCGACTGATTTAAGCAAGCTTTATACAACAACGCTTCACATGGATCAATTATTTTGAACTGCTTGCTTAAAAGCGATACTCCACATGCATCGAAGAAAATACGATATTTTATGAGTATCGGCTTCACAAATAACTTAGTTATATAGCCTAATAGCATCACATGCTATTCTTTGCAGCAAGTCTCATGACTTGGCTCGTCACACATGACTATCCACCACTCAGCTTGCGTGCGATTGGTCAGAATAGCTAGGCCTTGAACACAAGACCCACTCAGCAATCTGCTGCATATTTTCCACGAAAATACTCGAGACATCAAACATGTCACAAACTGGGGGACACAGAATTAGAGAATTTTGTGTTAACACACAAAATTTATCAAATTTGTTCGATCTTGTGATAGCTCACAAGATTCAAATTTTGGCATAATGAATTTGCAAAAATTAGGATTTTGCGTCCTGCGCAATATCCCGAACCCTATTGGTCGAGACCAAACCTAGGTAAGCTAGGAAACTAATCCACCATGGAGCCAGTAGGAGCAAAGTCCTACCAGAAAACAAGAAATAAAGAGGAACTGTGACAAATAGAAGCACCAGCAAAATGAGGCGCGACCACGCCACTTAGACGGCTGATCCGCTCCAACAGGCGCCGCCTGTGGCCGGCTGGCCACGCTCCATGTTGCTGCTCTCCGGCCCCCTTTTCCATCGACCAATCAGATCGCTTTAAAAGCGCCACGCACACTTTTATATAAAGTTGGAAGTTGGTTGGTCGACGCGCCTAATTACTTAAGGAATTTAATATAGACTGCTCATGACAGTCTTAAAATGATCACGTCCATACACTTTGGCCACTCGATTTATCAAGCTTATCCGCTCTCTAACGCGACCTTACAAGTATCACCATACACTCCGGCGGGACCACTAACTCCTTGGCCGACCGAATTCTTCCAACTCGCAAGCAGACGCTTAGCCAAAGTAGGTTGGCCGCGCGAGTTATAAAGCCCAAAATTATGTTAGCAGCAGCATATTGTTGTCGCAAAACGATTTTTGCCGCTCAACTTCGCCAGCCGAATTGACCGGTCTGGATTCAATCTCAATCAACAGGAAAGGTGCAGATACGCTCACCAGCGGCCCAGCTATTGTGTTGGCCAGACGAACAACTCCCAACACGGCGCCAACACCAAAAACGTTGGCCCTAAAATAGGTTGTCCACACGGATTTTTTTAAAACCTAAATTAAATCAACGACAACCATTAACTACCAAAAATCATCTCGGTCGCCCAACTTCGCCAGATGAATTGTCCGGCTTAACTCCTATTTTAGGTAGCCAACAAGATGTGGCCATAATCAACGGACACTCCCCTTCCATAATTCGCGATCATCCAAGCCACGGCCTCCCCATATGGCTCTCAAACAATCGTCCAAATGGGTCTGATCGAGCCACTTACATGAATTTTAAGGCGGCCATCAACTGCCCGCAAATCATCTCGGCTGTCCAACTTCGCCAGCCGAATTGACCGACCTAGATTAAATCTTAGGCCACCAATATGATGTCACCATAGTCGCCAGCCATCACTCTCCTATAGAGACCGACCGGCCTGCCTTTAGCACGCGCGAATATCTCCTGGCAGCTTCCTGACCAATAATATCTCCTGGCAGCTTCCTGAAAATGGACGGTCATGCTCCTTTTAAGATATTAAGTTTCGCGACTATTTAAGCGAGCTTTATACAACGATGCTTCACATGCATCAATTATTATAGCTACTTGCTTAAAAGCAATTCTCCATAGGCATCGAAAACAATACGATATTTTATGAGTATCGACTTCACAAATAACTTAGTTATTTAACCTAATAGCATCACATGTTATTCTTTGCGGCAAGTCTCATGACTTGGCTCATCACACATGACTATCCGCCACCCAGCTTGCGCGCGATTGGTCAGAATAGATAGGTCTTGAACACAAGACCCGCTCAGTAACCTGCTGCATATTTTCCACGAAAATAATCGAGACATCAAAAATGTCACAAACTGGGGGATGTTCATCAGTGATACGTATGATCTCTGTACCTTGGTGGCTATTACTATAAAGGCGGAATTCAGAATAATAATAGATGAGAAACTAAGAAAACAGAACACAAGTAGTAATTCGAAGAAAATATCTTCTCTAGATTATGAACATGAAAACAATTAAAAATCTCTCTTTGTTACGCTCACACTCTTCTCTAAACAGTGGATTAACCTTAAATTGTTTGCTAAGCTTGCACAAGTATTGCTACAAGCTTTCTCTAGGTTTTCCGTGCCTATAATTCTGTGTGTCCTTCGCAATTAGCTAAATCCCTCCATTTATATCCTTCACCGTACTCAGTCGACCAAGGACTTCTATTAGGAATCTATTTACTAAACTAAGAGTACTGCCTAAAACAAAACTCTTCCCTAACTAGGAATTCTGCCTAAACAAGGATTCCTGTCTAGAATAGGATTCTTCCCTCAACTTAGCTTGAGGTTAACTAAGTTCCTTAAAGGAGTACGGATAAACATGTATCATCGTCCCATCTTTTAAGAATTTGAACTCCTGTGAGAGTTAAAAATGAATGTTAGGGAACTCGAGAGTCCCTTTTTCCTTGTTAAACCACTTGGCCTTGCTAGGAACTTGACCTTTACATCCAATTAGAAAAGCTTCTTTCTCTCTTTGTCGTGTTTTAGTCACTCTTCGCTCTAAAATGCAGTCTTCATTGAGTGGTTCCTATCTATCAAACCATAAGTCATCTACTCGTGGTAAGATCATAGTGTCGTCGCCGTCATCATTAAGTAATGGTGGTTCAAACAACTTCAAGTATTCGGCATTTATAACCGAGGACATTCCTAGATAAAGTGTCAAATCAAGTCGAAAGGCATTGTCACCAATCTGATCGAGAATACGAAATGGTCCATACCTCAATGGTTTCAACTTCTTACTTTCCCCCTTCAGTCGTTCCTTACATAATTTTAACCATACCAAGTCACCAACACCGAAATTACAAGGTACAAGATGTTTTTCATGTTTTGCTTTGTATTTGGCTTGTGACTTCTCTACTTGTGCTTCAACAGTTTCATGAATCTGAGATATCTTCTCCAAGAATTTTTGTGCCTTTTGTCGTTCACTACCTTCCTTTCCCCACGTATAGGTGTTACTAGAAAATACTAGATCAGAAGGGCTAGGTGGTTAGTAACCATAACACGTCTCGAAAGAAGATTTCCCCGAAGAACTGTGAACTGCTCTATTGAAAGCAAACTTTAGATATGGTAAACTCACATCCCAAGTTTTAGGATGCTTAGAATTATATCCCCTTAACATGTGAACCATAGTCCTGTTGACCACTTCTGTTTGTCCGTCTGTTTGTGGATGAAAATTTGTACTCTTCTTCAACCTAGTATCCATTATCTTCCATAAAGAATCCAAAAAGTGACTAAGGAATCGACTATCCCTATTAGAAATAATCGAAGTAGGTAAACCAAAATTATTCCACACATGCTCAAATAAGAGCTTTGCTGCACCGGCTCCCGTAACCGTCTTTGTACATGGAATTAATGCAATCATCTTGCTGAATCGATCGACAACAATGAACAAATAATCATGACCAGACTTGGTCTTTGGTAACCCACCAAGAAAATCCATATAAATACTCTCCCAAGGCCTCGATGGTACTGGTAATGGTAGATATAACCCACATTTTATGTTGGAAGGTTTAGATATGCTGCACAACTTACACCCTATAACCAACTTAGCCACATCATTTTGCATCTTTGGCCAAAAGACATAACGACGAAGGTTAAGAAGAGTTTTATTCATCCCAAAGTGTCCAGCAACTCGGGATGTGTGTGCCTCTCTCAACCATTGTTACCGATCTCCATCTTATGGTATGAAAAGTAACTGACCTTTGTATAAAAATCCATCTCGGAGTTCATACTCGCTTTTCAAACCACTCTTTACACCTTCTAACACCTTCTTGAAGTCTTTGCTGGATGCGTATGACTCTGCATACTCTTGAGGAACAATGGGCTGAATTCTCATGGTCATCATTAATGCTCGTACTGGAGGTCGAGATAACATATCTGCCAACTTGTTTGTTACTCCTTTCTTGTACCTAATGAGAATGTTGAAATTCATCAAGTAAGACATCCACTTCATGTGTTGGGCTTGTTGTAGTTAAGTCTGTTCATGTAGATACTCCCAATGGTTTGTGATCTGAATGTACCACTACTTATTTACCTAAGATATACACTCACCAATATTTGATACATTGATATAAAGCATAAAATTCTTTGTCATAAGGTGCGTAGTTCTTAATAGCACCTGAGAACAATTCTGAATGGTACTCCGCTGATTTATCATCCTGTACAACACTCCTCCCAATGCAAGGTTAGAAGCGTCGGTCTCAACTTCAAAAGCATGATATAAGTTAGGCAATGCCAACACCGGTGCTTCTGAAATCTTCCTTTTTAGTAACTGAAAAGTGTCTTCATGGGTTTGATGTCATTCAAACTTTTCCTTAGCTCCCATCAAACCATGTAAAGGTCCTGCAATATTCGAAAAATTCCGGATAAACTTACGCAGGTAGGTGCAAGCCCCTAAGAAACTCCTGATTTCAATTACAGTACTAGGTCTAGGCCACTTAGTGATCACTTCAACCTTCTTTGGATCAATATTTCGTTGTCCTCCACCAAAAATGAATCCAAGGTACACCAAATCATCCTTTCCAAACTCACACTTCTTTACGTTCAACTTCAGCTGGCCTTCATGTAACACTTTAAACACCTTCTCGACGTGAACGATATGTTCTTCCCAAGTTCTGCTGTATATGAGGATATCATCCAAATAAACAATCACAAAATATTCTATAAAAGGTCGTAACAAATCATTCATCAAACGCATAAACATCGATGGAGCGTTACACAAAACAAAATGCATCACCAACCATTCGAACAAGCCTTGTTTGGTTTTGAAAGCAGTCTTCCATGTATCATCTTCTCGGACTCTCATCTGGTGGTATCCAAATTTGAAATCTAACTTTGTAAAGACTCGAGCTTTTTCCAACTGATCCATCATGTCGTTTATCCTAGGTAGAGGGTAACGATTCTTGATTGTGATCTTGTTCGATGCTCTATATTCAATACACATACGCCAGCCTACATCTTTCTTTGGCACCAACAACACCGCTGATCCACAAGGTGAAGCACTTGGCACTATCATTCCTAATTCTAGAAGTTCCTGGACTTGTTTCTTGATCTCATTAGATTCCTCTACGATCGTGCGATAAAGACCTACATTGGGTAGAGAACTCTCCCCGGTCAACATAATTTCATGCTCCACACTCCTCTTTGGCGGTAATCCAGTGACATCTGAAAATAAATCCTTATACTTCAACCTTTCTAGGTCGCCTTCTTGTTGAGCAGTCAAGGCTTATAAACATACTCTACTCGGCTCCTCTTCAAGAGAACGGATCATAAGTAGAATGAACTTTGTGCTAGCATCCACCAACCGCTTAGCCTGAGTGGTTGTGATCAAGCTTGCTCCCTCAAGAGGAGAATCTATAGCCCGAATCACAAAACTTTCCCCATATTTGGTAAAGATATACTTTTGTTCCCTCCTGTGTAGAGTTGCATCTCTATCCCGTAGGTAAGGACTACCTAGTACTACCTGGAAGATATTCAAAGGAACTATGTCGCATGTAACTTCGTCAATATATGACTAAATCATCTAGAGAAAATTTGAACGTGCACTGCTGTGAAACTTGTAAGCCCCCTTCCTTTTGAAGCCATCCTAAAGGGTATGGTTTTGGATGTTTGTTAGTTTTTAATCCTAACTTTTGCACCAAAGAATTTGAAAATAAATTCTTTTGACTTCCCGGGTCAATAACAACATCAACTAGTGATGTTTTGACTTGCATCTTCACTGTGAAGAGTCGCTCCCTAAGATCATCTTTTGAAGGTCTTTCTTTTGCCCATGTCATAAGAGAAAGCTTTGAACTGGGTCCCGTTAGTCCGTGGACTTCTTTTGGAGTTTGAACGACTAGTGCTGCCTTCTTGGCTTCTTTTCTCTGCAACTCCTTGGGTTTTAGAAAGCTTTGAACTGGGTCCCGTTAGTCCGTGGACTTCTTTTGGAGTTTAAAAGACTAGTACTTCCTTCTTGGCTTATTTTATCTGCAACCCCTTGGGTTTTAGATGAGGGTTCTTTACTCAACACCTGTCGATAACATGACCCGATTGTTTGCAATGGGTGCAAGTTAAAACTTCCTTGTCACTAGACTTTCCATCCTCTTTGCTCCTTTCACCTCCTTTCAGAGTGGTACCTCCATATTTCACCTTAGTATTTCCTTTTGAATCAGATTTCTTAAGCCTGCCTTCAATGGCATTAGCTTTTATACTTGCTTCAGAGATAGTATCTACCGAAAAAATCTTCAACTCCTTCCGTATATACTCATGGAACCCGGAAATATACTTCATATAGATAGCATGATCTTCCAAGTATAAATCCAAAACCATAGCTTAATTCTGAAATTTCGAAGAATATTCTTGCACGGTTTTGCTGTAGGTCTGCTTCAAGTTGTACCACTTGAACCATCTCTCCTCAAGGTAGCCAACCGGATAAAACTGTTTCCTTAAAACTGCCTTGAATCTTTTCCACGACAATACTCCCTTACCTAGGTTTTGTATTTCATAAGCTTTCCACCAGGTTAGAGCATGCTTTTGTTGCTTCAATGCCGCGAAATCAATCTTTTCCTTTGAACCATATTCAAAGAAGGAAAAATATGTCTGTAGACGTTCAATACAATCATCCAATTTTTCTACATCGACACTCCCATCGTAAAGTGGAATATCAACACGAAAATCAATTTTCAGATTCTTACTATGAGGTTTAGTTGATGTAGGACTTTTAAGAAACTCACTTTTTTTTTTCGTCATCCTCATCTTCTTCCTCTTCCTCTTCTTGTTCCGAATCGTCTTCTTCTGAAGCATCTTTTTCCGAAGCTTCAGGTGAAGGTGTAATCTTTTTCTTCGACTTTGTCTTGGGTGTATGAGAACAATACATTTACTCAGTTCCTTAAGGGTAACCTTAATTGACTTCATGTCCGTTTGCAGCGTAGCCATCTTTTCTTCCATAGTTCGTGGTTCGCCTTCCTTAGGATTATCATCTGACTTTGTCATCCTTGATCCCCTTGTTTTCTTAACGTCTTCTAGATTCTCGAGTACCTCACCAATCTTTATGTAGAGAGATCTAGTGAAAACCATAAACCACAGGGATTTACCCTAAAACTAACCTCGCTCGTGATGGCAACTTGATACGTATGATCTATGTACCTTGGTAGCTATTACTATAAAGGCGGAATTCAGAATAATAATAGACGAGAAACTAAAAAAACAGAACACAAGTAGTAATTCGAAGAAAATATCTTCTTTAGATTATGAACAAGAAAACGATTACAATTCTCTCTTTGTTACGCTCAAAATCTTCTCTAAACAGTGGATTAACCTTAAACTGTTTTCTATGCTTGCACAAGTATTGTTATAAGCTTTCTCTAGGTTTTCTGTGGCTAGAATTCTGTGTGTCCTTCACAATTAGCAAAAGCCCTCCATTTATAGCCTTCATCGTACTCAGTCGACCAAGGACTTCTATTATGAATCTATTTCCTAAACTAAGAGTACTGCCTAAAATAAAACTCTTCCTAACGAGGAATTCGTCCTAAACAAGGATTCCTGCCTAGAATAGGATTCTTCCCTCAACTTAGATCAAGGTTAACTAAGTTCCTTAAAGGAGTACGGATATACCTGTATCAATCAGGGTATTGGTCTGGCGATTTACAGCGTGCGGCGTGCAACGCGCCCATTACGAGAAAGTGTCAAGAAAGGGCGGACGGTTAATAGTGGGTGTAAGGATGACCAGTTTTCCCTCATGATGGAACGTGACGATCACCACTTTTTACACAACCCCACTTCTCCACTACTTAACTGTCTCCACTCCTTACGAGATCAAGGTGTGCTCAATCATGACTTGTATAAATAGGTTTGCAACCTATTTCGAAAACAACAGTTAGTTTTATCAACACAAGTATCCACAAAACACCAAGAACTGATAGCTTACATTCTACAAGCCAGTTCCATATTCTGATACAAGTCATAAAACATCCACACCTTCAAAATTCAATATTTTGATCTCAACACCTTCTTCGCTTCCCTTCCTAAGATAAACCCTTCTCCTTTACTTTGTGACCAAAGTAAGATAAACCCTCCCTAAGAAAGTACTCCCCTGCAGTGCATTTTTTTATGGTTTAGATTCGTTTCTCGGCTGCACACCCAAATTTACCATTTCCAGGAGAATCAGTTTTTACCCCAAAACACCTGATTAGACTCAAGATAATATCTTTCAACTGTTAGATCGAACTTATCTTGTTACACACAAATGAAAAGTGACTTCATTTAGATATGAGTAACCGTACCTAAACGTGTACACCTTTGTTGGCTCAACAATAGTCAACCGAAGTTAGCAATATGAACACTTTCATATCAACCTTATTCATCTTAACCATAACTAGTTCAAATGACTCAAATGAAACAATATCTAGAGTTTTTCAATCGTTTATATTCTCATAGAAGTATATAAGACACAATTGAAGCAAAATCGATTTTGATTCACTCGAATCAAGTCATGAACATTATAGCCATGGTTTGCAAAAGATTGCATTCCTTATTATATATAAATGTATTAGTTCATGAACAAACCGATTTTAGAACATAATCCACTCAAGTATGCAAACGAGTACGCATACCTTGGTGGCTGAACTAAGTTTGGGTTCGCTAGTATGCGAACGGGTACGCATACCACCAAACTCAGTAAAGTCTCGGAACTTGAACCTCACGCCAGTATGCGTACCGGTATGCGTACTTAGTTCCCGGATCTCTACTAAACCAATCAGTACGCATACGGGTATGCACACCATGGTTCCCGGACTTGGATTACACATATGCAAGTACGCATACTGTGCTTATATCCAATTATTCTGAACTCTCATTTCAACCATTGAAACATTCTCGGCAGACGACAATAGCTGTCTCACACAAACTATTAGCTTCAAAGCAATTTTCAAGTGATCGAATGATCAATACGAAACATTCCGAGTCTACATCAAATAATTGTCTCACACAAATCATGTAAGATGTTACCAGGAGATTTTCACATGATCATGTTTTGACGTTCTTCAAGAATATAAAATGAACTTGGTTAAAGCGAAAGCTTACCAACACATATTTCGAGAAATATGTAAACGAGTTAAACTCAGCTCGAAATATCAAATGTGCATAATTGAAGTCTATATAGCTATACGACTTTTGTCTCAAATATTAGATAGACTTTTGAGTGATAGATGAGTTCAAGTATTCACATACCTTTTGTTGATGAAGTTCCACAAGATCCTCTTAGTAGTTCTTCGTCTTCAACCGATGAACGTCGTGAAGTCTAATGCCCATCTACACTTTCTATCCTAATCCGAGGCTTAGTTATAAGTAGACTAGAAATAAGATTTATAGTTTTGGAAACTAAACTTGACAAACAAGCTTAAGATAGCAACGCTTGCGAGTTCGACCGAGCAGTGCTTTAACAGGGGATACTACCACAATCGGTAGATAAAGAACATCACAAGACTAAAGATTGTGTATCGGTAGATAATAAACATCACGTGGCTACTACCACAATCGGCAGAAAATTAACATCACGAGATTACCAATTTAATTACCGATTATAATTTCCGTAACATAATCCAACATACATCAATATAAACTATCGATTGTGGTACTGTCTACCGATTATGGAGGGCATTTTAGACATTTATAAAAATTGAGAAAAGGGGTGGCTTTATTTAGTTTTGGATGATCCATTTTTATCTCATTAGTCGCCCCTATTCTTTCGGGGTCGCCCCTAAAGACGCCAGGTTTATGTAAAGCAGATAAGATGTTTTCCTAATTTAGAGTAGTTTTAGATTATCGAACCCTCTACTCAAGACAAAAGTCTGCTGATAGGTGTCTAAAACACCTTGATATTTATCTGTTGTTTATGCTTTCTTTGCGAGTTTTCTTGTAAATTACGTATCTTATGTTCACTTTTGAGTGTTTAGGTACGTTGGAGTTATTAGGAGCAAAAGAAGGAGAAATCATTCATTTGAAGCGAAAAGGACAAAAAGGTCACAGACGAGTGATATTTGGAGCTAGCTACGGTTTAGCAAGAAGAAGGTTAGGCAGTCAGTTCTCTGGAACTGACAGGCCTGCCATTTCAGATAGCCCTTATTCATATGAACGGGTGCCCATATCATTTCCATTCTCTATTACATCTACCGTAATTACGTGAAATCTCTTACGACCGCACGTTTAAAGACTTCTGTGGGACCCAGAAGCTGTACGAGTACCGTTGGTGGGAAACTAGATAATTGCAGTGTTATTATTTTCGATTGATTTGATTAGCTAACGGTTCTTGAAAATTTGATTGCAACTAGTTTGTGTTAGAGCACTGCTCGGTACAACTCGCATGCGTTGCTATCTCAAGCATGTTTTTCAAGTTTAGTTATCAAAACTATATGTCTTGATTTCTAGACTACGTAGAGCTAAGTATCGGTTTAGGACAGATTAGTGTAGTTGAGCTCCAGACTCCATGGCGATCATCTTACGAAGATGAAGAAATACTCGAGGAACCAGTGGAACTTCATCCGACTAAAAGGTATGTGGAGACTTGAACTTATCTATCACTCAAAAGTCTATCTCTCTATCTCCTACTCTTGAGACAAATTCGTATAAGTATGATAATTTTCATACATACACATTTGCTATTTCGAGCCGAGTTTACTTGCCTATCTTTTTCTCGAAATACGTGTTGGTAAGCTTTCGCTTTAACCACTTTTCATCTTTATCGGTGACGAATGTCATGATGACGTTTCAATCTTGAAAATATCTTTGATGACGATAATCGTGAATAACGATTGTCATAACATTATAGAAGAATGTTTCAATGATTGAAATGTAGAGTTGAGATTATGTAACCTACTATGGATATAAGCATATATAGTGTGTTCGCACATTAGTGTATAAATCCATGTGCCGGAAACCAATTGTGTGCACTTGTGCATGCGACATTGGCAAAGGAGACAGGTTGGGTACGCGTATTGGCGGAGGTTTTCTAACCGAAAATTTCTGCTGGAGTTTGTAGTTTACAAACTGGAAAACCAGTCACCTTAGGTACCCGTACTCACGGAAGTTTTCAAACCAAAAATTTCTGTTGAGTTTCCAAACTCAAATCCGGTAGCTAAGGTACACGTACCCGTACGCGTACCCAAGCTGGTTATTTCTCAAATCGGAAGTTCATGAACTTAAAACAATAAATCAATGAGGAATGAAATCTTTGCAAACCGTGGCTATATTGTTCATGAATTGATTCAAGTGAATCAAACCGATTTTGTTTCAATTGTCTCTATGAATAAAGACCTAAGCAATTGAACAACTCTATCAACTTGTTCTTATGAGTCATTTGAACTAGTTATGAGAAAGATGAATATGGTTGATATGAAAGTACTCATATGGCTAACCTCGGTTAACTATTTGTGAACCAATCAAGTGTACACGTTTAGGTACGGTTACTCAAACCTAAATGAAACACATTTTATTTGTGTATGACAAGCTAAGTTTCGATCTAACGGTTGAAAGATATTATCTTAGAGAATTAGGTTTTTCATCTAACGGTGAATATTGAATGCTTTGTTACCTAGGTAACTTAGATTGCAAACCCTTATTTGAAAACTATATAAAGGAGACATCTAGCAACTGGAAAAACTAAACCCCACACCTCCTGTGTGATACTAGTTAGTTTGCTAGAGTCGATTCTCCTTTAACCTTAGGTTTCTTCCCGAGACCCTGTAGGTTAAAGACTGAAAGACTTCATTGGGATTGTGAAGCCAGGCCAAACTACTTCTCTTGTAGTTGAGCGATCTGATCTTGTCATTTTCTATCGTACGAGATCAATTGAATGATTGACTTGAGATTATATCTCCGATAGGGCAAGATAAAAAGAAATCACAAACATCTTCGTCTCATCGTTTGTGATTCCGCAATATCTAGTTTCGCTATCATACGATTTAGATTATTGTGAGGTGATTGATAATACTAGGTTGTTCTTCGGGAATATAAGTCTGGATTATTAATTAGTTCCTGTTCACCTTGATTTATCAAAAAACGGAACAAAAACCTTTAGGTATATCTGTGGGAGACAAATTTACCTATCATAGACTTTTCTCTGTGATACATATTTGTTTATTAAAGTCTTCGACTTTGGGTCGTAGCAACTCTTGGTTGTGGGTGATATCAGCTAAGGGAATCAAGTGCGTAGTATTCTGCTGGGATCAAATACGTAAGGAGCGCAACTCTACCTTCAATCAGTGTGAGATTGATTAGGGTTCAACTACAGTCTAGACCGAAGTTAGTTTGTAGTAGGATAGTGTCTGTAGCGGCTTAATACAGTGTGGTGTTCAATCTGGACTAGGTCCCGGGCTTTTTCTGCATTTGCGGTTTCCTCGTTAACAAAATTTCTGGTGTCTGTGTTATTTCTATTCCGTATTATATTTTGTTATATAATTGAAATATCACAGGTTGTGTGTTGTATCGATCAATTGTGAAATCCAACCTTTGGTTGTTGATTGAAATTGATTGATCCTTGGATATTGGTCTTTGGTACCATCCAAGTTATTATCCTTGTATTTGATAAAGACCCGCAGATTTCTATTTGATTTAGTAAAGATCAAATCAAGTGAGAGAGACATTAACTCCTCGATATACTTTTCTCTAGATTGAGTCTGACTGTCTAGTTGATTCTCTAGAAAGTATATTGGAGTTAGTCCATACATATTTCTAATTGAAATATTGGGCGTGGTTGTTATACCCCCGTTTTTTGAGTTTGTTTATTCTTGAGAATCTTCTCTTCTGATATAAGATTCAGTCAAACTAGATCGAAGTATCGACGGGATCTTTAGAACTGTTTGTAGATCTAAAGACATCTTGTGATAATCCATTGTTAACGGACTCCGTTCTGTGCGCGATTGATCATAAAAGATTCAAGTGGTGTTGTGCAGGTTATTGAAGATTAAAGAAGATTTGAAGATGAAGAAGATTTCTTATTATTTTTCGTATCTTGTGAATTTGTGTGCACAAACCTTGATCAGATGGGATCCAACTAAAATCGGATGTATTTGATTGATTAGTTGCGTGAGATCGACATTCTCAATATATCTTTTTGAGATTTATTTTGATTGAGTGCGAATCTAAACTTGACTACTTTGGTAGTTATTGGATAGATTGATCTATCCAGACAAAGGAGTTTATTAGATTAATCGTAAGATCCTTTGTCAACAACTCATCTATGTCTTTTAGCAAAGATTGATTAGAGTGGTTACCAAATAGATTCTTCCTTTGTTGTTTGGAATACGGTCCAAAGGACTTGCTATCACGTGCGTGAGTCTAGGGGTAATCCGATTGGTCTCAACTATACAAAATTGGTTTAGATTTTTTTATAGTGGCTTAAATCTGAGAGAATTCAAAACTAGGGGTACATATGGAACCGATCAAACCGCCTAAACCGTCTGACCCGACCTGAAAATGACCGAACTAAACCGTTTCCGAAATACCCTACGGCCCTGTACGACAAATGTTGTCTAAACCCGATCTATATGCGGTGCTACTCGGTTATGTACAGCTACCGACCGACCTCATTCAAAACCGTCCGGTCTAAAAGATCAATGGATAATAAAATCCCTGATACCCACATATAAACATTTCTCCTGGATACTCTCGTCTAGACTCTAGCCATGAACCTTCTCCTTTATTTTCCTATTTTCCTCTCGAGCAAAACTAGGGTTGTGGAAGAGGCGACTCCATTATCTTCTCATATTAATATTTCTTTCATTTTATTTATGAACTACAACCATCACCTACATATATATCCACCATCATCTCCAACTGTTGCTGATTTTTGTTGATGTCTACAGGCAATAGAAAAGTTTGTTAATTAAGGTTTTTATAAGTAGTGTTTGGTCTCGATTTGTTGATTGATTCTCATTAGTTAAGGTACTGCTATTGATGGGATTTAGTTTGATTTTGATTTTTTGATGGATGTTTTAATTGATTGAAGTACTCTTATTAATGGGGATTAGTTTTCTTTGGGTTTTTTGATTATTTAAATTAACCGAGGTACTGTTACAAGCGGGTTTTTATTTTATTTGATTTTATTTATTTTTTTGATTTTGTGTATTGTTTATCTCTTATGGGTGGATTTTAATTTCATCTTTTGAAAAGGGTGTTGATTTTACTCTGTATACCATATGAGATCTTGTAATGATCGGCAAATCAAGAACCGATCCAACCCGATCTGATCCTGAATCGAGCGATTCACGATCGACCCAAACTAAAACTTCAGTAGTAATTGCGGCGGATAAAAAATTAACCAACCTGTACGGTTTTCTGATTGGTAGTGTTGAACACCGATCCGAACCGACCATTGTGCACCCCTATTCAAAACTGGACTAGTCCCGGGATTTCTCTGCATTTGCGGTTTCCTCGTTAACAAAATATTATAGTGTCTTTTACTTTGATTTTCGCATTATAATTTTTTATTATAATAAAGTACAATACACATATATGTTAACTCCTTACTTGCTAGTGATCCTATAGAGTTTGGTTATTACCGAACCTATTATTAAATAACATACTTCGTTGTTTTATTATCTCGATCTTATATCCATAGTCAATAACACAAGCTATCTTGTTGTCGTATTGTCTCGATCTCGTATACATAGACAATCACACGAAATGTGAATACCGAAGTTGTTGTATTGTCTCGACTTTTTCCATAGACGATCACATTCGGTAGAGGACTTATAGGTTGAAACAAAAAGATTGTGGTGTATATGGGTACCCTCATCTTTTCATGAATCTCTAGTATTAGAGACTTGATCATTTTATTATGATCAAAGTGTTAAGGAAGAATATAGAAGTTATATCACAACATTGAAATATTAAATTATGAAGTATAACGCTTATCTTTTGAACTTTGTAAATGCGGCATATAAACTATCTTGTAACTTGTTACTAGATTGTGTAATGAACTTTATATTGATTTCATGCCTAGAAAATTATGTTTAACTACATGAGTTTTAGGAAGTAAACTTGTAAAACTTGTTTTGTAGTTTAAAGGAATCAATAAGATTGATGGTCTGATTCCTATTGGATATCTATAACAGGACCGGTCGTTATTGGGAGATCTATAGCAGGACCGACCCCTGCCTTGGGGATCAATAGCGGGACCGATATTATTAGGATCTCTTGCAGGACCAGTCCCAGCAGCAATCTTATTTACGGTTTTCATATGTACTTTTGGTTTTGTGTGAATATCGAAATATGAGTTGCTATTAAGGAAAGTTTAAGATGTCGACATAGTGAGTAATTTGAACACATGCTAAATTCTTATTCTTTCATTGTTCAACGATATTCCTTGATACTAAAGGTGAGATCCCAAACCAAAATATTTGAGAATCATATTATAGTGTTTTCGAAATTTATATGTTTTATTTTCCCAGTAAGTAACACATATCTCTGGAAGATATATTAGTAAGTATACTTGTATGATAGCTAATATTGAGTTATCATCCATGGGGTTGGATATTAGATGGAATTAGTCACAGCTGAAAATTGGTGTTTATTGCATATCTTTTGATATTTTTGGTTATGGAAATTCCTTGGTGTCTAAGATACCTTGGTCTATAAATAGTGAAGTTTTTTCTTCTTACAAACTGATCAACCTCGCACTTCGTTTTGTAGTCAGAGTGATAGCCAACTAATAGTATTACTTATAATACTATACCGAAGATGAGAGTAACCTAATTAAGTGAAGTCTCTTACTTCCACTGTTTAAAGCTTTTTGTGGGATCAAAAAGCGTCTACATAGTACCGTTGGTGGGAAACAAGAATCGTATTTTTATTTTAGTTTTCGATTATTGATTTGATTGACTAACGGAGGTTGAACCTTGATTGTGCCTAGTTTTATTATTATTGAGATCATTCTCTTCTGACATAAGGTCACTCAAACTAGATCAACGATCCACAAAGTTCAGACCTGACGACAGGCTTGGGATCATCCATTGTTAACAGACTCTGTTCTGTGCGTGATCGATCACAAAATAATCAAGTTTGTTTGTGTAGGTACATTGAATACCGAAGATTTGAAGACAATAAATTTTCTTATTAGTTTCTCATCTTTGAGATTTCCTTCGTGCACTCACTTGATTGGATGGGATCCAACATAGCTTTGTTTATCTTTGATATAAATCTTTTACCTTGTCATATATATCGACGATCTATCATTTGGCGGTTCTCTTGAGGATTCGAACCTGATAGGTTGTGAACCTTGAACTGACTATCTTAATAATCTAGATCTTGGCTAATCTAAACCAAACAAAGGAGTTTATTAGTTTAAATGAAAAAACATTTGTTTAACTCAACATATATTACTGATTTAGTTCTTGAGATTTAGAGCGGTTACCTCATACAGATTAGTCCTTAATTTACTGTTTCGGAATACGATCCTAAGGAGTTGAGTGCTTGAATTATTCACAAGCGGGTGAAGCTAGCGACTTAAGATAGTGGACTCTATCTTAGGATTCACGTGCATTGACCAGATTGGTAGTAGACTCAGGGATACTTAAGGAACTAGGTAACTTGGAATTTGGTAGTAGTATTTGTACAAAGACTTAGTTCTGAAGTATTCATAACTAGACTAGGTAACAGGATTTCTGCATTTGCGGTTTCCTCGTTAACAAAATCTTGTTGTGTGTTTTTACTTTGCTTTCCGCATTATAATTATTGTTTTTGGTTGAATAAAGTAATTGTGCATGCACGTTAATCAAATACTTGGGTTTGATCCCTATAGTTAGGTTAGGTTTCAATACCTATTCTATATACCAAGTATACACCTTGTGGTTGCTATCTTCTTTACAGTATGTCTATATTAGATCACGCAAGATGTGTGTCATATAGGTTGATATCGAAAAGATTGTGGTGTACTTGGTATCCCCGTCATTTCATGATAGTATACGATGATTCAAGGAAATTACCGGAGTATGCTCTCGAAGGTGTACTTTCGGGCTTTTACTATGCAAAACTTTGGATATTCTAATCGATTGATGAGCTTGCTTGGTGATAGATGATGAAAACTCAAACAAATATTTCCCAATTTACTGCTTGCCCATAAATATTTGTGTGCTTTAGTATAATTTAGTTTACTAACTCACACAACACTCTATATACTTATGAAATAGACAACAAACAATTATGACATGTTATATGTATGAACGATCACTTATGTACTATTGTAATCATTATTGTAGAAAGTGTAGGAAATATTCTGACTGACCCACACTCGAACTAATATAGTGAATAAAAAACGATATACTCTGGACAGACATCCAACAACAAGTAATCATCAAAACACTATACATCCACAATAACTTCATAAAATAACACGAAGCATTACAAAAACATTCAACTGATAAAAGGTTAGAAAGGTTTTATCCTAAAAAAGGATTGAAAGATAACCATATTTTCAGTTATCTTGCAAACAACACCCCAAATATAAAAACAGCACAACGACATCTGAACAGTTGCAAACTATCGGGAAGGCATCGACAAAAACCAGCGAACCTCACACCTGACGAGCAACATAACAAAATTCAAGGACGCGATTTATGCCAAAAGCAGGAAAAGAATATATACCTTGTTACTAAAACATTAACTAAAATGATTTTTTCTCTATTTATTTATGTTTCTTTGTACGATTTATATTTTAGGAAGCTCTTTCTTTTCCCCTATCGTTGCATAATGTTAGAGCATAACTCGGTTGAACCCACCAAGTGTTGGTATGTCAAGTTTGGTTGTCTTATTTTAGTGAGCCAAAAATCATTTAAGAGTTGCTTGATTATGTACTAGAGTCAACTTCGTATAGGTTAGCTTGAAAGTATTAGAATATGAGACATTAAAAGTATTGTGAAGACTTGAAGAAGTAAAGAAGTAAGGAGCTACACGACAACATCATCCTTTCACTTTAGGTTAGTGATATTTTACTTGAACTATTTCATTCCCTAAACGTATCTTTCAAGTCGTGCATATTGAAAAAAAAACTGCGAAGCATGAATGATTATACTCTAGTTAGACATAGTATTAAGGAATACAATACGAGGTTTATTGCTTAACCATTAAACTTTGTAGATAAGACATCGATATAATCGTTTGAATGCTGTTGTGATTATGTATGGGTATAAGGTGAAGATTTCATCCTAGGAAACAATGTTTTACATTTGTTTTAAGGAAGTAAATTCATGAACTTATTTTGTGAATCGAAAGGGAAATCGCCAGGAATTATTGGTATTGTTATTCACTGCATATCTTTTGAACTACCAATATGTGTTATTAGTATAACCGCTCATGACTTGTTTATGTTCTTGGTAAAAATATTCACAAAGGCCTGACTTTTGTATTGGTATGACTTTTATTAGTGAAACCGATCTTAAGTAATCACCTGAGATGGTATGACTGATTTTGTGTTATTGGTATGACCGACTCTGGGTAAAGGGGAACCGATCCTAGTAAGATGATTGAAACATATCATGACTTTCGTCACATGGTAAATATAAACTTGATCGAACCGAAAAGCTTACCAACACATGTTTCGAGATATAGATAGGCGAGGTATACTCGGCTCGAAATACCAAATGTGTATTATCCAAGTCTATATATATATCATATGACTTCTTGTCTCAAAGAGTAGGAGATAGAGTAGATATACTTTTGAGTGATAGATAAGTTCAAGTCTTCACATACCTTTTTGTCAACAAGTTCCACCGGTTCCTTGAGTAGTTCTTCTACTTGTATGATGAATCTCCATGAAGTCCTTGAGCTCAACTACACTTTTTATCCCAGTCCGAGACTTATCTATAATAGACTAGAAATCAAGACTTATATTTTTGATCACTAACATTGACAAACATGCTTGAGATAACAACGCATGCGAGTTCGACCGAGCAATGCTCTAACAATCTCCCCCTTTGTCAATTTTAGTGACAAAACTATCACTACATATGGAATACAAAAAAGACAAAGAAACTTTAGTAGCTCCTATTCCACATGTCTAATCTTCAACATTCATCGAAATCTTCGTCATTTCTAAGTACTCCAATGATCCCAAAGGTTGTAAGTTTAGCATCACTGCTGTTGAAGATCCGTAGCTATAACAATGAGAAAACATAGTTCTCGATCATTGTTATACAGTATCATAATATTATTACACAGCGTCAAAGTTCAATTATATCACAACTTGAACAATAATACTATGGTGATATGTATCACTCCCCCTTATTCAATACTCCATATCACATGGAAACCACCCCCCCTTACATAATGATCTGAAAACCATATGTATTTGTAGTACGAACTACATATTAATTCTCTCCCTTTTTGTCAATAAAATTGGCAAAGGTACAAGAAAGGGATCATAATGAAATTTCTGAGAGAGACATTTCATGACAAAAGGAAAAAATACATACCAACTAATTTAGATGCAATCATAAAGCTGAAGCTAAATGCATTCATCAAGGAGTTTAAAGATACAAGATAACCCCTCTAATGTTCCACAGCAGCACACCCCTCAAGATATGACCATTAATCACAAGTTCAAAAGAACTCTCCCCCATTTGATGTCATTCCCGAAGAACAACAAAAGCGACCTTAATTTCAAAAGAAAAAAAGGATTTTATTGGACACCAAAAACCATGAGAATGATTTTCTATATCCAAAAAACTCAATCAAATTAATCACAAGTAAACCCATGATTAATTTAATCGGAATACGCAATCAAATTAAACATAAGAGGTGATCAATTCAATTGATTATGCTCAGCATAAGAGAACTTATGGAGACACGAAAAAAATCAACTAGATTAATTACAAGAGAACCCATAATTAATCTAATTGGAATACACAACCAAACTAATCACAAAAGTAATCAATTTAATTGTCATTTTTTTTACTCGACATAAGAAAACTTACGGAGCAATAACTAAATAACCAAACAAGATGATTAATTTAGTTCAAAATGCTCGACATAACGTATCTCACGGAACACCAACTAAGCTAATAAATCAACTTGGTCGTATAGTGCTCAACATAAGATGCATTACGGAGCCTCACAGTAATACATAAAATATGGATCAGGTATGATCAATACTGCGGAATACGCAAGGATTAATTCTATCTCCAATCACTATTTTCATAACGACAATTAATAGACATAATCCTTGAAAACAAACGATTTTAACCTATCTTCCATCAAATGTTTGACAATATAGGCTTAACTTTTGTATTTATCAAAAGTCTATTCATTCTTTTATCAATACATGAATAGCTATCACAAACGACTTTACTTTTGACAGAGTATGGGACAAACATAGTTCACGAACGTAAACACCAATATCCCATAACAAATTGCAATATATCAAATCATAAAGATTAATACTGCAAAAACATCATCCTCCAAATATTTTTGGAATTTAATACCAATAAACTTAAAAATTAAGAAGATGAAAAATAATAGCTATGCGTAGTCACAATCATTTCTATTACAAGCACTAGTTATTCTTCCAACTAAACCAAAAAGAAGATATACTAGGAAACTAAAAAGCAACAAGCTAAAGAAAAACAGACTCCAGCTCTACGCCCGAACACGAACTAAGATCATATGGACGGTTCAGGATCCTCACGAGTCATAGGGTCTTTGAGCTTGTGATCCACATCAACCTATGCATCTTTAGAGAGGATATCATTGTTTGGAGGATCTTTTGCATGATTTTACCTATGAGACTAAGGTCAGGATTGACCTTTTTCGACTCAGATTTTACCATATCAAGACACTTTTTGCATCAACAAGTTGCTGAACGTCAAGAACCATATCAGTTGGAATCTTCTCCCCAATATCTGAGTAGGAATCAGGAGATTGAGGAAAATATCCTTTGACTTCAACAAAGGTTCCTTTCTTTTTATCAAACTCGAAATACACCGCATTATCAACGAAGTCTTCAGGTAAATCCTAAGAACATGAAGAAGAATCCATTGATAATAGGGAGCCTAGAGTGAGATATCTCAACTCGATAGGAAGGGTATATAAACGATTTTGAAATGACTTAAGGTTTTACAAGATCGGTTTTTGTGGACACCCAGGAACCGTGTGTGTACCCAGAGATAGAATGGTTTCACAAAACCCTAAACAAGAAGGCTAGTTGTGAAAACAGACAACACAATACTTAGAAGCAACCTAAAGCCAAATGGTTTAGTTAGCAAAAATACTAATGTAAAGTGATTTGTAACTGACAATCCTTCTAAGGACGATAAGAAATTAGCTAGATAATCAGAGACACTTTACCAAAAGTATACCTATCCAAATCTCACTCACTAGGATTTTTATAGGTGAGACTTCAACCTTGTGATTAATTAACACAAGTATGAGCCCTTGGCTCATTAAATGAATGTCGATTATGATAATCCCCTTTTTTGGGAGACTTTGGAGGAAAACCATTATGATGTGAAAACTTATCATAGAATATACTAATATAAACACAACGTAGATTCTTACCTGTGGGAATTAGACTGGAGGGAATTGACAACCTGTTGATGATCTCTTCATAATCCTTTATAATCATTTTTAGTATGTCTTCCGAATTTCCTTCTTTTGGTATTTTTTCACATCAAGACTACCATTATCTCCCTTTTTCTCATAAGAAGATTCATGAGTTCTTCTTTGATGGAATGGTTTAGAGACACTGTTTCTCTTTTGAACATTTGAGGAACCGATAGGAAAATTCCTCTTTTGTTCGGCATGTCTTTCTGAATCATAAAATGGACATACTTTCTGATCATTGAAATGATTAGAGGGAACAGTCTTAAAACCATCGTTGGGAGGCCTCTTCCTTCCTCGTGATGTAAACATTCCTCGATTAGAGGAAACAATCACATTTTTTATAACAGGAAGAGATTTTGAATTTACTTCTGAACTAGAAATTTTTCCAGTTGAGTCAGAAATGGTTGGAATATCGGACTCTTTGAAACATTCATGAGTAGAGAGTTTACTCAAAAGAAGTTCAGTTTCTAAATCACCCTCAACAAGTTCTTTTTCATGAGGGTTCTGTGAGGAACAGACAGGGGTGTTTTCCTCATACAGAACTTTTAGAAGAGAGTCATGTTTACTTACTATACCAACAAGAACATTGACTTTGTGTTTTAACCGAATGACATTACCAGCCAGGATTCTAACAACTTTCAGAATCACTTCACTCTCCTTGGATGTATTCCTTTCAACATCGGAGTCAGACTCGTTGGTAAGGTAGTCAGGGTAACACTTGTCAATGTATGTTTGTTTCCTTGGAACACTGGGTTCTTCTGTATTCGAGATTGACAACTCTTTCTCTTTAATAGATCCTATGGAAACAAAATTTTTATTTCTGGTGACGCGTTTATCAGAGATAGTACTCTTGTCCATAGAGTCAGATCGCTACAAACACAGACTTGTAAGGTCTTGAACGTGTTTGCCTGCTACGATACCAATTGAAAAAGTGGGGGTCTAAAAACACCACCCAGTATTTCGCTTAGCAATCTGTATGGAAAAACTCGAATATACTTTTAAGAGAATCAACAAGACTCAACCAATTAAAACTATATCAACGAGTTTATATCTCTCTCTTAATTTGATTTACTCAAGCAGGAACTGCGAGTTCTAATCAAATGCAAGGAATAACTTGGATGGTACCAAATACCAATATCCAAGGATCAATCGACAACCAAAGGTCGGATTTCCAATTGATTGATTCAACGCACAACCTGTATTATTTCAATTTTAAAGATAAAATAATATAATGCGGAAATTGAAATAACACAGACACCAGAAATTTTGTTAACGAGGAAACCGCAAATGCAGAAAAACCCCGGGACCTAGTACAGATTGAACACACACTGTATTAAGCCGCTACAGAAACTAGCCTACTCCAAGCTAACTTCGGACTGGACTGTAGTTGAACCCCAATAAATCTCCCACTGATCCAAGGTACAGTTATGCTCGTACGCCTCTGATCCCAGCAGGATACTGCGCACTTGATTCCCTTAGCTGATCTCACCCACAACTAAGAGTTGCTACGACCCAAAATCGCAGGCTTTGACAAAAAACAAATCTGTCCCACACAGACAAGTCTATCAAAGGATTAATCTGTCTCCCACAGATAAACCCTAAAGGTTTTGTTCCGTCTTTTGATAATAATCAAGGTGAACAGGAACCAATTGATAATTCGATCTTATATTCCCGAAGAACATCCTAGAGTTATTAATCACCTCACAACAATCTTAATCGTATGGTAGCGAAACAAGATGTTGCGGAATCACAAACAATGAGACGAAGATGTTTGTGATTACTTTTTATATCTTGCCTATCAGAGATATCAATCTCAAGCCAATCAATCTGATTGTACTCGTACGATAGAAGATGCAAGATCAGATCACACAACTACGATAAAAGTAGTATCGGTCTGGCTTCACAATCCCAATGAAGTCTTTAAGTCGTTAACCTGGTTTTAGAAGAAGAAAACCAAAGGTTAAAGGAGAATCAACTCTAGTCGCAAACTAGTATCACACGTAAGGTGTGGGGATTAGTTTTGCATAATACTAGATGTCTCCTTTATATAGTCTTTCAAATCAGGATTTGCAATCAATGTTAGCTTAGTAACAAAGCATTCAATAATCACCGTTAGATGAAAACCTGATTTAGATTCAAGCTAATATTTATCAACCTTTAGATCGAAAACTTAGCTTGTTACACACACTTGACAATGCAATGCTTCTAGGTTTGTTAACCATACCCAAACCTATGCACTTGTTGGTTCAACAATAGTGAACCAAATGGTTAGCAATATGATCATTTCATATCAATCATGTTCTTCTTCACCATAACTAGTTCAAATGACTTCAAATGAACTAGTTAGAGAGTTGTTCAATTGCAAGGAAATCTTATGTACTACACAAGACACAATTGAAGAAAAGATGTTCGGTTCATGAACTTTTATAGCCACGGTTTGCAAACTGCATTCCTTAGTCTTTTTAAATTTAAGTTCAGAAATTATCTTCAGATATATAACCTTCTCAAGTTCGCAGACTAGGTTCGCGGACTTAAGTTACCGGGCAGAGTTTACAAACTCCAGCAGAAATTCTCGGGTATGAGAACTTCGCCGGTGCGTGGACTGGGTTCGCGGACTGAGTTCGCGGACTTAGCTTCACACAAGTAGTTTGTCAACTCCAGCAGAAATTCTCGGGTTTGAGAACTTCGGCAGTTAGCGGACTGAGCTCATGCCATTCTTCCAGTTCTCTTGATCAACAAAGTTCGCAAACTTTGGTTCAAGGAATATGACTTACACCATTTCTCGTCAAAGCAATTTTCAAGATGATTGAAACAGATCATGACTTTCGTCACATGGTAAAGATAAACTTGATCGAAGCGAAAAGCTTACCGACACATATTTAGAGATATAGATAGGCGAGGTATACTCGGCTCGAAATACCAAATGTGTATAATCCAAGTCTATATATATATATAGCATACGACTTCTTGTCTCAAAGAGTAGGAGATAAATTCAAGTATTCACATACCTTTTTGTCAAGAAGTTCCACCGGTTCCTTAAGTAGTTCTTCTACTTGTATGATGAATACCCATGAAGTCCTTGAGCCCAACTACACTTTCTACCTAGTCTCAGACTTAGCTATAATAGACTAGAAATCAAGACTTATAGTTTCGATCACTAACATTGACAAACATGCTTGAGATAGCAACGCATGCGAGTTCGACCGAGCAATGCTCTAACAGCACGTACACAACACTAAATGGTAGAAATAATGAATGAAACATTTCCTAGATGGGATTAACCCACAAGCCAAAAAATCCTTCCTAGTTTGGGGCCTAGTGTGATTATTTGGAGTCCATAGTTTTCTTCAACCAACCTAGAAAAGGGGATATGAGGTGTCTAAAATTTGGTAAAATACTAAATTATTTTTTAAAGAAACCTTAATAATTCCAAAACACAAAATCATAATCATTTCTATTAACAAATACAAAATTTTTTAATCAAAACCCAAAATTTTTCAATTTCCACTCAAAAAAACCTAATCGCAAACAACAATTGAATTCTCATTTATTTTGGGTTTTGAGATTATTCGAAAATAAACAATTTAAGTGATTGAGTTAAATCCCTTTAATATGTTCCTTTTAAGAGAAACTCAACAATTATTTAACTCTAAATCTCTGAAAATTACTCATCAAATTTTCTGAAAATCAACCCAGAATCGGTTTATGTGTGCATTAGCATAAATCGATTGTTGTTGATATTAACAAGAATCAGTTTTTATCGTACAATTATATAAACCGATTATGGGTTGATGTGACGAATATCAACCACAATCGGTTAACGTTAATGCACACATAAACCAATTCTGGGCCCAAGTTTGGATTTTTAGAGAAATCAAGAATCGGTCTTTATTTGCCTCATATATAAACCGATTATTACAAGGTTTCTATATTCAGTTATCTAAATTAACAATCAGGTTATATGTGATTACTTATAATCCGATTATTGCTGCAAACGATTTTTTTTTTTGAAATTATAGTCGTTGGTCCCTATCATAAACTACTTTATTGAAAGAAATCTTTCTCCATTATTTATCATTCAAAGATGTCAAATCCATCATCATAAACTTCCAATTCATGTGTACACATACTTAGAAGATGCAAGCGAACTACTCCATCATCAAAAACTACTAATTCATTTGAAGATATACTAAAAAGAAGCAAACGAACTACCACATCATCGTCAAGTTCTGCGATGGAAGAAGAAGACGTAGTCAAGGCAAAGAAACGAGGTGAAAACCAATTCCAACTAAGGCATAGATTAAAGGATGTTGAGGAAGAGACGAAATAGGGTTAAAAGTTATTACATTATTAAGGATCTTCGCGAAGAACACCAACATGAGAGTATATTTTAGATTCAAGTTGCATCGGGTCCTTTCGTTCCAAAATGGACGGTAAGTACAAGAAACCACGCCATCATTATCGACCCAATTGTGTTTATTCAAGGAGGATTTAAAAAATTATGCTTCAAGTACAACAATTTTGTCAATAGGCACAGAGGCGATGGGTTTGCAACACACGATGCTTATACCAAATGGAGAGGAGAGCCTTATTTATCATTTCGAAGCCGCATTGATAGTTGAATCTCGCACTAAGAAATAGAGAAATTTCGTTTTATGCAATTACAAGATCAATGTCGTATTCCAGTACCGTACTAGTTTATCGTCACAATATACTAAGTTTGAATTCATAGAGTTTATGAAAAGTGGAAATTGACCATAATCGCGGCATTTTTGACCACATGTAATCCGATAATGGAATTAAAAGTTGTTTGTTTTCCGTATCTTATTTCATCCACAATCGGATTACATATTCATCCATACAGACCGATTCGAAATGAATTTCCAGGAAGGTTTTGTTCAGAATCGATTTATAGAGACACCAGCGTAAGCCGATTATTGTCTGAATTCAAAAACGGTTTATAGTTGATATCATAAAAACCTGATTCCGAAAAGGCTGCATAGTACTAGCTTCGGAATCAGACTTTAATAATTGTTGATGGTGGTTTTTAATTCAGGGCCAAAATTGTAAAACCCTGTATTTAATGCATCGTCAGTCTGCAAAGAAGATTGAGCCATTTAAAAGTGATGAGTGCCCAAGCCTCTTTACTTACATATGTATTGAGCAATTCAGCATATTTATATGAAATTTATTCAGAATGGTGCGCGTAGCAGCAACCCCAAATATTTGGTAAATTTCTAAGTATTTATTCTATGCCATGTTCCCCAGTTGAACTCTTAATACTGACATGACATGAAGACTAATGCTCGCTCCCAGCCGAGTAGCATGAATCTCCCGAAGTGTCAGGATTAAGATGCGTGTTGAAGTACTCAATCAGAGGCATGCAAAGTTATGCTTCCCTTTGGTATTAAATTAGTGATTTTTTTTATCAGTATGCAAAATTCACCCAAAATTGATTGATTTTGCGGCAACCCGCAAAATTCAGTTCTTCAAACTAATTTATCAATTTGCAAAAAATTAGGTTTTTGCGCCCTGCGTAATATCTCGAACTCTATTGGTCGAGACCAAACCTAGGTAAGCTAGGAAATTAATCCACCATGGACTAGTAGGAGCAAAATCCTACCAAAAATTAGAAAGCAAGAAATAAAAGAGGAGCTGCGGAAAATAGGAGCAGCAATAAGAGGAGGCGTGGTCGCGCCACATGGCTGGAAAGTTTTCCCTAGAAGGCA
The DNA here is from genome assembly GCF_003573695.1 of Papaver somniferum. Taxonomy (NCBI): domain Eukaryota; kingdom Viridiplantae; phylum Streptophyta; class Magnoliopsida; order Ranunculales; family Papaveraceae; genus Papaver; species Papaver somniferum. The sequence continues at coordinate 90,021,015 of NC_039368.1, read as the reverse complement.
CCACTTGTAGTCGGATGGCCACGCTCCATGTTGCCCTTGCCGGCCCCACTTTCCCGTCGACCAATCAAGTCGCTCTAAATGCGCCACATTCATTTAGGATGAGGCCGACCCCATGCTGCTTACCGGCCCCCTTTCCATCGACCAATCAGGTCGCTCTAAATGCGCCACATGCATTTAGAATGAGTCCATCCCCATGCTGCTTGCTGACCTCTTTCCATCGACCAATCAGGTCGCTCTAAATGCGCCACACGCACTTAGAATGATGCCGGTCCCATGCCGCTTGTCGGCTGATGAGTGCCAAATAGTACATATTTCTACACATTTTTATTGGCATTTAACTCATTTTTTGTGCTCTAACTCTCTATTTTTATCCCAAATTTGGAGTTTTCATTGTTTTCACGAATAAATATTTTTACTAATTAATTTTGTGTTTTTAGGTACTAAATAAAGCTTGGATAATTTGAGAAGCCAAAAGAGCGGAGGAATGATGACTAGCGACTATAGAAGAGAGACAACGTAAAGCTCCCGCGAGAAGGCCGTGAAGCGCGAAGGAACTTCACGCAAAGAGCAGCTGCAATCCGCTTGCACACCTTTGTCAAGACGCTTGCAAACTACACCTGGTAATGGTCTTGATAGAAGGTATTGACTCAAAGAAGATATAGGGCTAGCTCAATCAAGAGAACCCAGAACCCAAACCCAAGATCCAAACCCGTTTTCATACCTAAGCCGTCAGATTTGTTAAAGCTGCTTCTCATCCAACAACTCATCCTTCAGGATATCAACATATGATGGTCTCGTCCAACACCCGAGCCTCCCTTCTTATTTCTCCCTTTTCCTTATCGAGCAGAACCTCAACCTCTTCATTTTCTCTCATTCTCTACAGTGCCGCTTCTCCCTCCATTAACTCATTCTCTCCCATGCCTCAACACTCAACCGCTTCCCTGAGAAACAATTAAACCTCTAATCACTACCTCTTTCAATCTTATCTATTTTCTTATCAGGAATAGTAAACCTAGAAGATAAGATTGGGAAAGCTAGGGTTAGGGTTATCCTCAACAGTGAAGAAACACCAAATTAATGGCCTGCAGCATTGAATTGAAGAGGGGGAATCGGAGTTGATTTGAGTGATTATTGTGTATAAATAGAGAGGAGGTTCTGATGAAAAAACTCATGCCCGGATTATCCGGTGCACCAAGCTGTAGTAGTTTATTTTCAGTATTATTATGATGTTATAATTTACTTTGCTAGGGTTGAGATGAAGCCCCTGATTGTATGCTAGGATATTCATGTTTATGTTGTTGTTCTTGCTTATGCAGTTTCTAGAGTTCTCCCTTATATAGTCTTCAAATCAGGGTTTGCAATCAATGTTACCTTGGTAACAAATTCACCGTTAGATGAAAACCTGATTAGACTCAAGCTAATATCTTTCAACCGTTAGATCGAACTTAGCTTGTTACACATAAATGAAAAGTGACTTCATTTAGATATGGGTAATCGTACCTAAACGTGTATACCTTGTTGGCTCAACAATAGTTAACTGAAGTTAGTCATATGAACACTTTCATATCAACCTTGTTTATCTTAACCATAACTAGTTTAAATGACTCGAATGATTTATGTGGAACTTTCATTTGTTTATCCTTTTGACGGGCACCACATACACCTTCAATCTTAGCATTGATTTTGGGAACACCTCTAACAAGTTCTTTGTTAATGATCTGAGTTAGAGGTCGATAATTGATGTGACTAAAACTCTCATTCCAAAGATGTGTGGATTCCACCTTAGTCAAATTGCAACAATTACTGAACTGAGTATCCAATAGATAACAATTATTTTTGCCACGTGATCCTTGAAAAATCACTTCTCCAGATTTGTCTACAATGTTACATCCATTAGCATTGAAGACAACCTTATGTCCTTTGTCACAGATTTGACTAACAGAAAGAAGATTAGTAGTCATATCTTTAACGTATACTACATCATGAATTTCAGGAACGCCAGGTAATTTGATCGTCCCTTTCTTGCTTATATAGCAGCAACTCCCATCACCAAATGTTACTGGACCACCATCAAAGTCGCTTGTATTGACAAACCACGAGAGATCTCCAGTCATATGCCTGCTACGTCCACTATCAAGAAACCATTGAAAGGGTGATGTTGATTTCAGAGCAAAATCTCCCATACTAGCACTACTAACCATATTGGTCTTTCTTGTTTGTATTGAATGTCTTTTAAGAGCAGAAAAAAGTTGTACAACATTCTTGTGAAGATTACGTGCAACTTTTAATCTTTTTCTAAAAGTCAAACATACATGTTAGAAGTGATCATGAGAACCACAAAACAAGCATGTACAAACATCTTTATCCTTGTTCGAAGAATTCTGAGCACCTTCAGGTTTCACAAAGCCTAAACCTCACTTATCACCTGATATACGACAATTCTTCAATGAAGAATTAGATGAGTTACTCAAATCCATTGAATATAACTTTACATATTTCAAACCGTTAAGTTGTGCAATTTCTGCAGCAAGATCAGAGTTGATCCGGATTTGTTCATCCAACTTCTTCTGGAGATTAACAACCTCTTTAGAACGTTCTTGAAGCTCATATTGTTTTTACATAAATCTCGCAATGAAGTCCATAAATTTTCCTTATCAATCAATGTTTTTCTAGAAAGAGATTATTGATGAATTTTTTTTAAATTAGGATTCTCAACCATATCGATGGTTTCTAGAACATGCTCGAAGTTGAGTTTATCCATTTCTGGTGAAGCGTTTTCAAGGACAAAATCGTTCATATTCAGATCGCTACAAACACATACTTATTAGGAATTTAATTGTGTTTGCCTGCTCTGATACCAATTGAAAAAGTGGGGGGTCTAACAACCACACCCAATATTTCATTCGGCAATCTGAATAGACAAACTCCAATATACTTTCAAGAGAATCAACTAGACAGTCAGACTCAATCTATAGAAAAGTATATCAAAGAGTTTATATCTTAATTTCTCAATGGGTGTTTTACAAAATGGTCACCCTTTTTTAATTTGGTTTAAAAAATGATCACACTTTAGATTAGTGATGACAAACTGGTCTTTCTCCATACGACACACAGAAGATGAATAAAACGGCAAAATTTCTGACTAACCTACCCCTTCTTCTGTTGTAACCATGGTAGTTGAACCATGCTTAACTGATGTCCATGTGACACCTTTATGCATCCGTGGCACTGACGCGCCACCTGACAGCTTGAAGACGTGGCACTCCACCTGCCAGTATGACACGTGGCAGATTATATGTGGTTTTAAATGTGACCGTTCCCAACGACTTGATATGATTTTCACATTTATAACCACACACACCTGCAGATAGAACCATATAATCATATATCCTCAATCCTCATATAGTATGTTTAGAATGGGTGGTGGCAAGATGGAAGAATGGTACAGTAGCAGTTCTGGAGAGACATCAAGTAGCAAGAACAAGATCTACAGCAGCAACAACTATTGTGGTGTGTGTGAGAAAGGTATGCATGAGGCAATTGACTGTCCATGGATCTATTCTAGATGCAAAATGGTACCTTGCAATGGTTTGAGGAAGCTGTTTAGACCACAATATGATGATCATGCTGGTGAGAAGTTCTTCAGTTGTTCCATATGCTCATACTTTGAGTGTTTTGTAGATACTGCAACACCCGAAAAAGTAATGCCAATTCAGCTTCCATCTCCACTTTCCTGCTTTGCTTGTGGTGAAAAAATCCATGCAAAAAGCAACTGTCCATGGGAAAATAAACCCTGCAAGAAGAAGAAATGTAAGGTCACAGTAACATTATATATATATATATATATATATATGCAATAATGAACATAACTCTGGAATAAATTACCTCAAATGTACCAACTGTCTGGAGTTTCAATGGCTTTCTGATGTTGTTTTCCATGAAACCAAAGCTATAACCCTGAAAATTGCAGAACTATGTAAGCAAATTGGCAATCTAACTATGTAAATCAGTGATAATTAATAATCAATAAATAAATAACATTTAAGTTAATTACGTTTATATAAATATCCATTAATAATTAATATAAGTCTGTTTAAGTCAAGCCTGCAAACAGAAGCAGTGAAATCCATTCTAACAAGCACCATAAACATCCATCTAAACAAGCAAAAAAAAATAAATCAAGGGACTGAAACTGAACTAAACCCAACACAACATCATTTAACTACCAACAACAAGTCTTCATTGAGTAGCAGAGAAGGTCACCTTCTTTGTCTTTGGTTTGGGGACTGTGAATGTCCGAGAAAGAGTCTGAGGTAACCCAACAGCACCACTGATGGTCTGGCTCAATGTCTGTTGTACAGATCTACCACCAGCCCTACCTCCCCTAGAACCTCTCCCACCTCTTGAACCCCTGCCACCCCTAGATCCATATATGATGCAGATGTATACTGAGAAGATGATGCAGTTGTAGGCTGAGAAGATGATCCAGTGGTAGGATGATAATATGATGCATATCCTTTTGATCTTCCCCTCTTACTTGCCCTTGTACTGGTACTAATCTCTGCAGGATTTGGGTAAGTAGTCTTGTGACTTCCTCCTTCCACCATAGTTCTTTGTCTTTTTGTTTTTGGATTAAATCCAACTGGTGCACCAGCACATGTCCTCCTGTTATGACCAGGCATCTTGCATCTCTTACAAGTTCTGACCACCTTCTCACTGTGAGGTTCATCACGTCCTCTCTTCCTTTTCTTGCAAGGCCTCTCTGGTTTCCTCATATCTATGGGTGGGTTTATTTCTACCAATGGCTGCAAAATGAAATGAGAAGATGAAGATAAGTATAGGGTATATAATTAAAGAAAGGAAAAGTAAAACCCTAATCTTATGATATAACTTTCCAAAAGAGCAAAAGATTCCCTATAATAATATAGTTAAATGACATAAAAAAACATTAAAGGACAAAGGAAAAAATGACAAAATAGGAAAAGTTAAAAAAATATCTCACCTTAGGCCACTCTTCTCTACAAACCAGTAACCCCATCTCAGGTGCATAAATGGCTTTGTAAGCTTCTAGATGATAGTACTTACTGCAATAACTGCATAAACCATAGATGCATTAAAATTACCATTACAACAACTAACAATAACTGCACAACCACTGAAACATATGCATTAATATTGTATTTAGTGCAATAATAAGTGAAAATAGTTGAGAAAGCTCACTATGCCCAATTGATTCTCATGTCCATGAGCGCGCACACACTGCATGTTGACATACAAAGCCTCTAAGTTGCCATTAAACACAAGAACAAGTCTTCTCAACCACATCAACTTGAAATACAACATTGGTCTTTGAAGTCGCTTCATATAACTTATCAATAATAGATCCATTAACCCTGAATGCTCCACAACATTTCTGCATCTCATCAATCAAGTATTGAGAAGTTGGCACCAACTTACCATCTTCCCAATTTGCACTCACATTTCTTCTTTTGAACATAGTACCCATAACTAGCTGGCCAAACATCATTCCAAGGGTACAAATAGGATTGTCCCTCATATGTCTAACCATGTTATTGAAGGACTCTGAGAAATTTTTGTTTAAGTGCTCACAACATGCAGACGGGTCAAAGAAAGCCCCAGACCATTGTTCTGATTTTTCATTCATCATGTAAGCTGCAGAAACTGGGGACAACTTGATCATATCATCCATATTTTCCTACATACACCATTAACAAGATTAATTAAATGCAAATCCATTATGTCCATGACTAAAAAAACTCACAACAGTGAATTAGGAAGAAAGATTACCTTCCAGTGTCTCTCCTTGTAGCATTTTGTAGCATTGTATACAAGGTAGTGAAACTTTGATCCTTTGAAGTGAGTCTTCAAGTTCCTGAACATATGAATGGTTGTAGAACATAGCATTTCAGAAACTAGTTCTTGAACATCTTAAAGAGTAAATGTTTAAAGAATAACAAGATTTAAAGGATATTGTAAGACTTACCGAAGGCAGTATCTTTTGAAATGTTATGGGAAAACCTCATCCAATGACTCTCGAAGACCTTTTTGTCTTTTTCAGATAAAGGTTAGCTTCCCAGCAGGATGGTATTCAATTAGTGGCTTCAACTCTTTCATGAATAAGTGCTAATTTTTCCCACATTCATTTCTGGCCACCTTTATGGCTAAAGTCACTATCCCATTCTGTCCATCTAAATCAGTAGATGCCATTAGACATCCACCATGTTTTCCAGTCAAGTGGCAGGCATCAAACCCAATGAATGGTCTACCACCATCTTTCCATCCTTGAATTGGTGCTGCAAACAGTTGTCCTCAGTGTAACAAAACATACAATCATAAACATAAGTCAACATATGAGTTTTTGTTGTTATACATAATAAACAAGATGTAGTACTATTACTATAAGAAATAACTTAGTAAAGTTAGATGGAAACTCACCTTCCAAAAGTGTAATTTGTAACAGAATCAGGATGAGTTGCTTCTACCATATCACAAAAGGCTAGAACCAGCTTATAAGATTCATCATAACTGCATTGAGTCTTTCTAAAGTCATTGTTCTTGCTCTCCAAGCAAGATGATATGGAACATTGGTATTGTGAGTAGTAAAGAATTGATGTTTGAGCGCATATGGCAGTGGTACTGCATCTCCTTCTATTATCTTGTCATACAAATACTCAGCAACAAATTCTGCATTAGCTGCTCTATTCCTAGTCTTCAGTTGAGTTGAACATGTATGCTTTAAGTTGAATCTCCTCACAGTAAAAGTTGGTTCACCACTAGTAACACTTTCCCAGATAAAGAACTTGCAGTCTTGAGATTTTTTGAACCTGCATATAACTTTTATCCTTTCATTGTCATTGGGCTTAAGCTTGTATTGGAATCTCTTCTTAATGGCATAACCCCTTAGGTGCTTCTTGAAGTCAGCTTTTTCCATAAACTTCATTCCCACAAACATTGTGTCAACATCAACCCTGAGTAATGTATTCCCATCAGCATCAGGAAATAACTCTCCATTGCCATCTGCATCAACATCTTCTCCATACACTTGCTCAAACTGATTGTACCATGGATGTTGTTTCTGATGAGTTGGTTCATTACCACACTAAATCGGTCCTTGGAATTCTGTTACACCTACATAAACATAAGGAATCGGGTTGTCAATTCTTTATACACAAGCAAAATGAATAATTATTAAAGTTAGACAATTGCTTAAACCATATATGTAAGTACCTGCATTTAAGTTAGACAATTACCTTCACCACCAGATTCAGAGCTTGAACTTTGATCATCACTATTGTAATCCTCATTACCCCCAGTATCATAAGAAACAATTGCTTTTCCTTTAGGATCTTCCTGCTCACCTTCCTGCTCCATACAACTTGCTTGTACTTCATTGACTGCTTACATATACTGTTTTGGATGTACAGTGTCAACCCATAGGTGGTCCTTAAAGTAATTGTTCACAAATTCAAAGTATACACCAATGCCCATTTCTTCAGTATCAGAAACTGAACTTCTAGGATCATCTATTGGATGATAGACATCTCCAGCATCATTAACTAGTTGAATGTTCTCATACTCCAGCTCAGCTTGTCTTATTTCAGCACTAAATACAACATTGTCATAATCATCATCATCCACATTCACATACTAATCCACATTCTCAAATAACCTCTTCTTACTGCCACTAATCATAGTCACTGCATCAACAGATTTCTTGAGTAGCCTTGGATTCCTTCTGACCAAATGTGGTGATGTGGTGCATGTAGACTGCTTCTTAGGTGTGGCAAAAATATCTGGATGAAGTCTGACTGGTGAATTAGCATAGTTAATGCATGTTATTGAACTACTTCTAACCCTGGATGGTGTTGAGTCTCTCTTGTCAGTTATCCCAGAGTCCTCAGCACAATCCTGTCACTAACATTGCACCATAAGTTCACATACCCATCCTCAACAACACCCTAATCCCACATATCATACCAATGAGAATCATTAACCATATACTCTGGCTTATCATTACCAATCCAAATTACCTCAACCTTCTTAGTTGGTGCTAACTCAAAAGAAACATGAACTCTATCACAAAATGCCTTCAAGCCTCCAAAATTAACATCCACATTTTCAAAATACTTCACCTTATTAGTCCAAAACCATTCTACCCTAAAATTCCTAGTTGGGTACTTCACATACTTCATGGACAAAATGGAATAAAGAACGAGTGAATAATTACCATTTACTAACTTAACATAATATCAAAATCTCACTAATTATACAAATCACTGTAACTAACAAAAAATCCCTAATTTCAGAAATACGAGGGTTTATGAAGAAAATTGAAAACATAATCGACTCATAGCAGTTACAGAAAACCCCATAATTTGTAGTACAAATTTAGGGTTTATCAGTAAAAAATCCCAAAATCAAAATTCAGAAAATTAGGGTTTCTGAATCGAGCTGTAAATCTACAAAATCAGTATAGAGAGGAAGGGTATTTACCTCGTGATGTTTGTAAACATATTGATGGCGAAAACTAACACTGATTATCAGAAGATGAGTAACAATTCGATAACTGATGTGAAGAATTCTGTAAACTCGTATTTCGCTTTATAACTTTAGTATACCGAGATGAAGAGTAAATGACATTGAAGAAATCTCTGAAGAATCAGATTGATCTGTACTAGTTCATGATTTCTCCATCATCTTCTCCATTTCTTCAGAGAAGAAGATACCTAACAGAGGCGACAACAAATGAGGTGGAAAATGAATGTTTCTCGTATTCGTGTTAGGTTTTTCTTTTGTTTTGATCCAACGTCCCACAATTTTTAGAGATTTGTTTCTTGATCTGTACACATGCAGATCATTTTCTCGAGAAGTAATTAGGTAACTCCGTATGACGTACACAGCTGTCAAATGGACACACGTGCCAATGACACGATCAAGGGTTAATAAGGTAACTTGATATGCCGACAAACGTCTGACACGTCACATAACCGAGCCGTTTCTTGTCTAGTGACCATTTGTTAATACGTTATAACAATGGGATCGATTTGTGAACCGGAATATGAAAGTGGGACTATTTTTGTAAATATCCTTTCTCAATTCAATCTGCAATCAAACAAATAGGAATTTTCGAGCCCGATGAATAAGATAAATAACTTGGACGGTATCACAAACCAATATCCAAGTGTAAATAAACAACCCAAAGGTCAGATTCAAGAACTGATTGAACTTAACACACAACCTGTAATACTTCTATTATATAACAAAATATAATGCGGAAAAGAAATAACACAAACACCAAAAAATTTGTTAACGAGGAAACCGGAAATGCAGAAAAACCCCGGGACCTAGTCCAGCTTTGAACACCACACTGTATTAAGCCGCTACGGACACTAGCCTAATACTAATGAACTTCGGACTGGAATATAGTTGAGCGCTAATCAATCTCACACTGATAAAGCTAAAGTTACACTTCTTACGTCTCTGAACCCCACCAAGATCCTACGCACTTGATTCCCTTAGCTGATCTCATCCACAACCAAGAGTTGCTACGACCCAAAGTCGAAGACTTGATATAAAAATATTTGTCCCATACATAAAAGTCTATTGTAATAGATAAATTTGTCTCCCACAGAAATACTTACGAGTGTTGTTCGGTATTTTGATGAATCAAGATGCACAGAAACCAATTGATAAACCTGACTTATATTCCCGAAGAACAACCTAGTATTATCAATCACCTCACAATAATATTAATCATATGGAAACAAAACAAGATATTTTGGAATCACGGACGATGAGACGAAGATGTTTGTGACTACTTTTAATCTTACCTATCGGAGATAAATCTCAAGCAAATCTTAGCAAAGATAATACTCAATCACGATAGTAGAAATAAGATCAGAACACGCAACTATAGAGAAAATAGTTGGGTCTGGCTTCACAATCCCAATGAATTCTTCAAGTCGTTAACCTACAGGGTTTCATGAAAAACCTAAGGTTAAAGGAGAATCGACTTTAGTCGCAACTAGCATCATACAGAAGGTGTAAGAATTAGGTTTCCCAGTTGCTAGAGTTCTCCCTTATATAGTTTTCAAATCAGGGTTTGCAATCTAAGTTTACCTTGGTAACAAAGCAGTCAATATTCACGTTAGATGAAAACCTGATTAGATTCAAGCTAATATCTTTCAACCGTTAGATCGAACTTAGATTGTTATACACAAATGAAATGTACCTTGATTTAGGTTTGAGTAACCATACCTAAACGTGTACACTAGGTTGGATCAATAGTAGTTAACCGAGGTTATCTATATGAACACTCTCATATCAACCTTATTCATCTTAACCACAACTAGTTCAAATGACTCAAATGAAACTAGTTATAGAGTTGTTCAATTTCTATATTCTCATAGAAGTATACACGAACACAATTGAAGCAAAATTGGTTTGATTCACTCGAATCAATTCATGAACATTATAGCCACGTTTTTCAAAGAATGCATTCCTTATTACATAAATGTATTAGTTCATGAACAAACCGATTTTAGAATTTTAACCACTCAAGTATGAAAATGGGTACGCATACTTAACAAGCCGGTCCGAGTTGGGTTCGCCAATATGCAAACGGGTACGCATACTTCCAAACGCAGCAGAAATTCCCTGACCCAAACCCTTTTCCAGTACGCGTACGGGTATGTGTACTTAGGCACTCGGAATTTCACACCTAACAGGTACGCGTACGGGTATGTGTACTTAAACACTCGGAATTTCACACCTAACAGGTATGCATACGGGTATCAGTGATGGTTAAGTGTTCTAAACTCTATTTCAATCATTGAAACATTTTTAGAGGATGACAAAAGTTGTTTTCACGAACTATTAACATCAAAGCAATTTTCAAGTTATTGAAATAATCATCACGAAACATTCCAAGTCTATTAGAGCATAGCTCGGTTGAACCCACCAAGCGTTGGTATGTCAAGTTTGGTTGTCATATTTTAGTGAACCAAAACTCATTCTAAGAGTCGCTTTATTATGTAGTAGGCTCAACTTCGTGTAGGTTAGCTTGAAAGTATTACGATATGAGACATTACAAGTATTGTGAAGACTTGAAAACGTGAAGAAGTAAGAAGCTACAAGGACAACATTATCTTTCGACTTGAGGTTAGTGATATTTGACTTGAACTGTTTCATTCCCTAATGTATCTTTCAAGTCGTGCATATTGAAGAAAAAAAACTGTGAAGCATGAACACTCTAGATAGACATAGTATTAAGGAATACAATACGAGGTTTATTGCTTAACCATTAAACTTTGCAGATAAGACATCGACATAATCGTTTAAATGCTATTGTGATTATGTATGGGTATGAGTTGAGGATTTAATCCTAGGAAACAATGTTTTACATGCATTTTAAGGAAGTAAGTTCATAAACTTATTTATGGATCGAAAAGGAAATCGCCGGGCGTTATTGGTATTGTTATTCATTGCATATCTTGTGAACAACCAATATGTGTGATTTAGTATAACCGCTCATGACTTGTTTGTATTCTTGGTAAAACTATTCACAAAGGCCTGGTGAAACTGATCTTAAGTAATCACCTGAGATGGTATGATCGAGTTTGTGATTTGTGTATGACCGACTCTGAGTAAAGGGGAACCGATCCTAGTAAGAGGTGCAACACATCACAAAGGGGAATCGATCCTTGTATGAGGTGCAACAAGTTTTTAGCAGAAAGGGGAACCAATCCCATGGACATGTGCAACACGTTTTTAGGAAAAGGAGAACCGATCCTATGGACATGTGCAACATATATAAGTTATATTTTTTTTTTACTCGGTCAACAAAAATAGAAAAAAAAGCGAAACTTTACAAAGACTAGGCTATATTAGCGCTAAGCCAAAAGGCTGCACGCCAATAAAACCTATTTAAAATGAAAATAAACCTCTCCAGGCCATTCAACAAAATGAATAAAACCTGGCTTACCCTCATAAAACTCATAAATTTCCTCATCCAACAAACAAGCTTGTTTGGTCGAGGCATCAGCTGAAAAATTAGCCTCTCTGTAGCTATGAACATAACTAATATTATTGTAAAAACTCTTCGCCATTCTCCACTTCTGCATTAGCTGCCACGGCAACTCTCCTTTTTGGAGAGCAAAAATGCAACTCATCGAGTCCGATTTGACGCATAGATTTTTGACATTCCATCTTTGAGCAACAACTGCACCATAGATAACCGCACAAATTTCAGCATAGAAGCTGGTCTGCCAGCCCAGTCCAATGCACAAAACTCCCAAAATTGCCGAGTTAGAATCACGAAAAACTACACCAGAACCAGCTTGGCCCGGGTTGCCAAGTGATGCACCATCACAACAGATCATAAGCTCACCTGGATCAGGCGGCGTCCAAGTAACTTCAATTGGAACAGAGTGTTTGCAAGATCTATGCTTCACTCTAAAGAAATTAAAAACTCGCAAATCATCTAAGGCATTATACATGTGGCCCTTCATTCTAATTGAGTTATCACGAATTACCTGATGAACCTGTCCCTTAAATTCAAGCCATCGAACTCGCATGTTCTCATAATAAGCCTTATTGCGCAGCTTCCATAATTCCGTAACTATTGCAAGATTTGCAACAAGCCACAGATCCTTTATCATCCTACTCCGTCCTTTTGCAACCTTGTAAGAGGCCACAAGATCTTCATTCGGTTTCAGATTAAAAATATTAGCTGCCCAATTCCAAATCTTCTTAGCAATTTTGCAATGCCAAGTAATATGGCTGACATCTTCACAATCCTCCCTGCACAAGCGGCACATAGAAGGCATCTCCCTACCTGTCTTATTTATGATATTATCATCATTAGCGCAACATTGCTTATTAAATAACTTCCAGTACTGAACACTTAAAGTAGGATGCACAACACTTCTCGAGAATAGAGCTGCAATTTGTGAAATTTCTACAGGTGCCCTGATGGCAGCCTTAGCCGACTTGACAGAGAACACGCCCTTGCTGTCCAAGTCCCAAATTTTGTAATCATCTCCACCACCAATAAGAGGCAAATTATCAACATCAATATTGCATCGTAACATCAATTCCTTAGTCTTTGGAGGAATAACCCAAGAGCCATCAACAATAATATCACTAACTTTGGCCTTAAAATCATTAGGACCCTTTTTAGTGATGCCAAGTCTTTGCGCAATTGAAAAATCAGCACACCAATTATCAAAAAATAAGGAAGTATTAGCACCATCACCTATAATTGAGCGCTTATGCCTTTGCACAAAATTATGCACCAATCTGATTCCTGGAAAAACCGAAGAACCTAACTTATAATCGATCAAGTTGCCATTTATCTTGAAATACTTCGCCTTCAAGAATCTGGCCCAAGTCTTATCAGAGTCACGGATCGAAACCCACAACTTCATAAGCATGGCCCTATTAACATCAATCAATTTCTTAAGTCCAAGCCTACCATCACGCCTAAAACGGCATAAATCATCATAAAGAACCGTAAAGTATTTACGCTTCTCAGCATCTCCAGACCACAAGAAATTTCGAATGGCACTTTCAACTGACTTGATAGCCGTGCATGGCCATTTATACACAGCCATGGAATGAAGCAAATAACTAGAAATCACTGATTTAATCAAAACTAGCCGAGCCTGAAAAGACAAGAGCTTACCCTTCCAACCTGCCAGTTTATCCATAATCTTCTCCATTACTTGTCGAACATGAATATGACGCACAATACCAGGTTTTAATTGGATTCCCAAATATTTATCTGGGAATAACGCCCTTTCCATGCCCATAAAATTTGCAATAGCAACAGCACGAGAATGTCTGTCGCCACCATAATAGAACTTGCTTTTGGCATAATTAACGTATTGACCAGAAGCAAGTTGATACATACCAAGCATCTCCTTCAAATGCTGCAAACTGTGAAGATTACCTTTACAGAAAATAAGAATATCATCCGCAAAGAGTAAATGAGTTGGCGCCACACCTTTCTTGCTCACCATATGGTGCACACTTTTCGCTGCAAACAACTTTGAGAGATTGCGTCTCAAGACATCTTCAATAAGAACAAAATTCAAAGGTGAAAGAGGATTACCTTGACGCAGACCTCTAGTGATACTGAAAAAACCTTCAGGGCTACCATTAATCAAAATTGAAATCCGAGCAGAGTTAAAAATATTAAGCAGCCACGAACACCATGCATCAGAAAAACCATATTGACGAAAAACCTCAACAACAAATTCCCAACTAACCATGTCAAAATCTTGGGCTATATCCAGTTTGAGGCCAACATTACCATGCTTCCTTTCCATACTAATCTCATTGATCAGTTCCGACGCCAAAGCTATGTTTTCATGAATGTTTCTTCCCTTCATAAACGCCACTTGCTCCTCAGAAATCAATTTATTCAGCATTGTACCAAGTTTGGTAGCCATAATCTTTGTAATGATTTTGAAGAAGAAGTTGCTTAAACCAATTGGCCTATAGTCCTTAATAGCATCAGATTTATTATTTTTTGGGATTAGAACAATAAAACTAGAGTTATTGCCATTAGGAATTTTCCGCATCGCCCAACAGTTTGCAATAGCATTAAAAAGATCTCTAGAAATAATGTTCCAACATACTCTAAAGAAAGAACCTGTAAATCCATCAGGGCCAGGTGCACAATCCGCGCCCAGATCAAAAACAACTTCCTTAACTTCATCCAAAGACGGAATAGCATCCATAAAAGCACTTTCAGCAGCTGAGATGCTTTCATGCTCATATTCAAACAACTTTGGATCAATATGCACATCTCCACCATTGAATTTTGCACGGTAGTGATCAACAATGTAATCTTTTATTTCATCCTGCAAAAACAAAGTAGAGTTAGTAGAAATCTTCAATTCAGAGATTGTGTTTTGGCTTCTCCTCATTCGAATGGTGTTGTGCAAAAATCGAGTATCTTGATCACCATCTTCTAACCAACTAGTTCTCGATTTTTTCTTAAGCATAACTGCCAATTCAGTTCGCACCTCATCAACAGCTTTCCTGGCATCGACAACCTTCAAAAATTGCAGCTCACACCTAACATTTTGATCCAGAATATCATTCTCCTTATCAAGATTCAATTCCGCTTGTTTTAAACTGAACATCCCCAAACACAGTTTTATTCCAAATCTTCAATGCATCCTTCAGTCTCTTCAACTTAGACGTGAAAACAAAAGGAGGCGCACCATCCAGTCTGACACTCCAATTTTCCTTTACAAAATCCAAAAAAGATGGGTGAGAAAGCCACATTTTCTGAATTCTAAAAGGAGCCCTATTTGGCCTTGGACTATCAAAAGCAAAACCAAAAAGAGGGGAATTATCAGAGCAAATTCTTGGCATAGCTTTGCACCTCCAATTAGCATACTTATCATGCCAAGCATCATTAATAACAACCCTATAATGTTTATAAACGATTCTATGAATGCCACTCCGACAATTAGACCAAGTATATTTCTTCCCAATAACATCTGCTTCCACCAAACCATTGTCAGAGATCCAACTTCGAAATTCATTCATATATGTTTCTTTGATCGGCCTTCCACCATTCTTTTCATCTAAATGCAAAACACAATTAAAATCACCCAACACCAACCACGGAATAGAAATAAATCCCAACCCCAGTTGACGCTAAAGAGACCTCCTTGCCACCACATCAAAAGAAGAAGCATGCACAGCCGTGATATAATTACCAGAAAAATCCAAAGTGATAGCTTGTTTCGAAGAAGATAGAACATTCGGCCTTGCCAGAGAATTCCTCCAAAAGACCCAAATGTTACCTCTCTCACCATTCACCTCATTAGTGATAACATCTTCACAAAAATCAAGAAAATTTAAATTCCTAACAAAACGTGTAGTGCAACGAACCTGCGGCTCCGCAATACAAATAACATCAGGATTGTGCAAGCGGTAAAGCTTACTCAACTTGGCCCTTGCACCATCTTTAGCCAAGCCTTGAGCATTCCAATAAAAGACACGCATTAATTAACTCTGTTCTTCGAAGGTCTTGCCGAACCCTGTCTGGAAGATTTACCGCCTCGTGTTTGAACTTGACTAACATTTGCCACAGTAATAGTCTTCTTTTTAGTAACTTTTGGTTTTTTCTTTTTGTCAACCAATTCCTTCTTCTCACGCTCATCCAGTTCTTTGTTAGCAAGTAACTCCAAATTTCTTGCATCCTCTTCAACTACCTTGGAAGTATTTGTTGCTACCGTGTCCACCGCATCTGCAACTTCGTCATCAGTTTCAATAACTACCTTATCAATTTCTTCGGTCCCAGTTTCAAATCTATTAGAAAGCGTTAAGTTATCTAAAGATTTAGCCGGAGTAGATCTTCTTGAAGTTTTAGTGGCGTCACTAAAACTAGCTTCATCATGATCATCTATAGGAGTCTGACTAGCAGCTTGGGAACAAGATGCTACCATAGTATCATCATGTTCATTGTCAATAACATTAACCAAACTTGGCTGGGTTGCGGAATGTTGCAAATCTAAAACCTTCTTCCTCAAATTCTCTAGCCTTGTCTTAGCCACCTCTTGTTGAATTCTAGTAACTTCAGCATCAACCTCATGTTGCGGGGTTGTCTCTTTCATGGACTCATAAGTCTTATAAGCTTCCATCTCTTGCATCTCCAGATTAGTATCATCCTCCTTGCGAAAATTATCTTGCACAGTTTCCTCAAGTTCTGCACCATCATTGCGCAAAACTGATTCAACACCATCATTGCACAAAACAGATTCTGCACCATCAATGTGCATCACAGGCTGAGTCCCACCACCATCGTTGGCATCATATCTGCGTTGTACGGAATGAAAAACACATCATTGTGATGCACATAGTGGACAACACCTTCATTGCGAACCCCAGATAATGACGCACCATCATTGTGCGGCACGGACAATACCTCACCATCATTGTGCATCTCTGATTCATTACCATCTTCACCCAATTTTTCACCAGTACTAGCACTATGCTCGGGGAAAATTGTATGTTTTCCAGTAGCCATCTCAAGAATTTAATTCTTCATTGTTTTTGGATCATCTCCAGGCTTGTTAGTTTGATCGTTCTCCATGATTGGAGGATCCTCTGGCACGTTCTTCTTACCTTTAGGAATTCTTTCTTTTTGCCAGAAATTCTTAAGATCATCCATATCAGCTTCAATTGATTTTTTGATCACAGGATCAGTTTCTTCATCAGCCTTGTCTTTCAAATCATCATACTTTTTTGTTCTACAATCGGATTTTTTATGGCCAATAGATTTGTAATAATCACAAAAACTTGGCCAATTTAAAATTTCATAATCTTGAACAAAAATTTCTTCATTCTATTCACCATCAATCAAAATCCTTCCTAAAGGTTGAGAGAAATCTATGTCGATCAAAGCAGCAGCAAAGTAACCATATTCATGACGCAGAGTACGCGGATCAACAGAAACCGGCTTACCAAGCCCTCTTGCCATTCGAAAAATCGTCTCTTCATCCCAAAAATCCATTGGCAAAGCCGTGAAACGAACCCAAACTGCAGCTCTAGTAATATTATCCTTGCCAGGATCAAACATAGGTGTCCATGGATGGATTTTCAGCTGTTGGAACCCTGTTTCAGATTTAATCCTCCACGGACCATCATAGCTTACTCGTTTTCGATCATCTTCATTGTCTAGCTTAATAACAAAATATCCCTTTTTCCATGGAATTAATTGAACTATATATATATGTTATATATATATAATTTAGATACTATATATATATGGGGAACCGATCCTAGTACCTAGTCAACCAAATTTTGGAAAGCTAGTGTGACTATGCACAGCACTCACATGGATGTAGAACCGAAACTTGTTTTGGTAGAACCGTTAAACCCATGATTTGTGATTGAGTGTTCTTGATCAATCACATAGTTCTTGAAAGTCAGATGAACCAATTCTAAACTTGTTTGGAAGTGTGGCAAATCGGTTTCAAGGTTGTAAGTATGAAAGAGGACTTACAAAGTAAGGATGTCGACATACTTTGAACATGTGTTGTAATGTTTATATTTTATTGTTCAAAGTTATTCCTTAATATCTAAAGGAAGAAAATCCCAGGATTGAAATATAAATAAGTTAAGAATCTTTTATTTAAGGTTTTTAATTTTATTTTAGGAAAATGATAATTAGTAATGTGCATTTACTAGTTAAAGATTTTTCAAAGAGATTTTCGGTCAATATTTTGGAAAGATCATTTCCAGGAATTATGGAAACCGAATTTGGAATATATTGCATATCTTGAGAATATTTTCGGTTTTGGAAATTCCTTGGTGTCCAAACTTCCTTGTCTATAAATATTTGAAGTCTGCGTTTCTAGCAAACTAATCCTTCGTGACAACAAACTTCCTCGGTTGTGTTGTTACTGGTGTAGCCGCCTATTCGGAGAGGAGAGTAACCTAATTAGGCGAAATATCTTACGACCGCTCAGTTTAAAGTCTTCTTTGGGATTAAGAAGCACTATTAGTACCATTGGTGGGAAACTATATAATTGCGGTTTATCTTGTGTTTTTGATTGACTAACGGTGGTTGAACATTGATTACACCTAGTTTGTCTATGCTTGAGAATCTTCTCTTATGATATAAGATTCACTCAAACTAGATCAAGTTTAGACAGGGATCTTTAGACTGTTTTTAGTTCTAAAGACGACCTTGTGATAATCCATTGTTAACAGACTCCGTTCTATGCATGATTGATCACAAGAGATTCAAGTTGCAGTGTGCATGTGTTTATTGAAGATTTAAGAAGATTTGAAGACAAAGAATATATTGAAGATTTCTGATTTGGGGTTCATAATCTTTGGTGTGCACAATACTTGTTTCGGTATAAGAGGATCTAACTATAATCGGTTTATACTTGTGGTAGATTGGATTGATTATTTGTGTAGATCGGCATCAATACAATTCTTTGTGATTAAAAGTATTGATTGCAAAATCTTAACAATTACCTTTGGTAGTTGAACATAAGATAGATCTAAGAACCTGACGAAGGAGTTTATTGAGATAAACAGAAGAGCCTTTGTCGAACTCACATCACTTGGTTGAAGAGAGTTGCTACCAAACAGATTTGTTGTTCCTTTATTGTTTGGAATACGAACCAAAGTAATTGTTCTAAGTACGTGACTTATTCATAAGTTGGAGGCTTGGGAATACATACGGAACTAGGTGAACTATAGGTTTAGTTGCTTGGTCTCAACTTTACGAAGTTGGTTTAATTTTGTGTAGCGGCTTAATCCTGAGAGTATTCAATTCTGGACAAGGTCCCGGGTTTTTCTGCATTTGCGGTTTCCTCGTTAAAAAAGTCTTACTGTGTCATTTACTTTTATTTTCCGCATTATAATTGTTTTATTATAATTAAAGAAAATTTAACAAATGTTAATTCTTATTTACTTGATATCAATCCTATTGTGTTTGGTTAAGTCCGAACCTTTTATCAAGTAAACATACTTCGTTGTTGTATTGTCTCGATCTCGTATCCATAGAAGATCACACAAAGTGTGAACCGATTAGTTGTATTGTCTCGCCTCAGTCCATAGACAATCACTTTCGGTGAAAGGACTTATAGGTAGGAAAAGTTTTAGCTTGAGGTATATTTGGGTAGCCTCGCCTTTTCAATTGGTATCAGAGCAGGAAAACACGAAAAGATCTAACAATCTGTGTTTGGTGCGACCCAACCTATAAGAAATTGTATCCATGACTGATTCTACTAGACAAGTTAATCTTGTTAATAATGTATAAACCGATGACGACTGGAAAATACGTCTACAAGAAGGGTTAAATGAAATTTCAGATGATGATGACTCAGATTTTGAACAAGAAGTAGAAGAGGATATCTTAAAATACTCTAAACTGCTGGATCCTTCGAAAAATGAAAAACTGAGAACTTCAGACTTTATTGGTTTTATGACTCCTCTTAGTCGTGAGAACAAGAAAATGAGGAAGGTTTTTCAAGGATATTACATTAGTTACTGCACCAGTGATTATCTTCTTAAAGATCGTACAGACGAGCTAACTTCTAAGAAATTAGAATGTGAAAATCTTCGAAGAGATCTCCTTTTGTCGAAAAAGAAACTTGCTGAATCTGAAGCACGGGTTAATTCTCAACCAGAGAGTTTTAAAGAGAAAGAAGGTGTATATCTCTCACGATAAAAACACTTTAATGTTGATCTAGCTGGTGCTCTTGATAAAATCAAGACGTTGGAAGAAGAAATTTTGGACCTTAAAAACTTCAATGTTAGCTCAAACAATTTAACCTCAATGTTAGAAGCAAGTAGAAATCATCGTGATACACGAGGATTGGCCTATAAGGGAATAGATGCTTCAAATATTAGTAAAGAGGTAAAATTTGTTAAAGCTAAAAATTCTTTTAAACCAGAGGCCGCTGATGACAAAGATGCTCATATTTCTTATAAAAAAGAAAAGTCTGTCAAGCCTAAGAAGAGTGTTCAACCAGCAGTAATCAAAGAAGGCATTTATGCTAATGTCAAGAAATCAACAACGTTGAACAAAGACAAGAAGAAGAAGAAGAATAAGAAGAAGAAGAAGAAAACTCGTCGAGCTCCAATGCAAGAGGATCCATAAAAAGGTAACATCAAAACTCATACTTCGTATATTTATACTAAGCATTGTTATTATTGTGGTAATAAAGGACACTTGCAATGGGGATGCAAAGTTCGTAAGATGCAAGATGCACTTTCTTTTGTATCAAACGAATTGGCTAAGTTTTCTCCTCATAAGAACTCATATCGTTATTGTCCTAAGTTTAGGCGAAAGAATTATTATAATGATAGTTCAAATTTTTCATATCGCTCGACAAGGTCATCTCATAAAAGACCCGAATATAGAAAGAGAGATAACTTCGTAAATGCAAAGACAAGATCTGATGTTCCAAATTGGAGAAAGGGTGTTTCGCAAAATATTCAAAAGGACAGTGATCCTAATGTTATGAAGGAGAAAGCTACTCATGTGAAACCCAACTCTAAATGGGTCCTGAAGTCCTCCATACCCAAGAAGGGACCAAAAGTTAGTCACAAGAATGACTCTCAGCTGTTAATTGTTGGTGACAATAATTACAAGAGTTTTCTTGAAAGACTAAAGAAAGACGTCATGTCTGAATTCTCTTGTACTAGTGGACGTTGTGATAATGACACTCTTCATCACAAGTCAAATAAGAAAAACCAGAGATGGAACAAGAGAAAACAAACCAAACAAGAGGTCAAGAATGATGATTATGTCTTAGTCACTCGTGATGAACAAGACAAGGCTCAACTCAGCACAACCTAGTTGTATTAGAATGTGCATGCTCACCTTAGTGCTCAATCTTTTGAAAGGTGAGAAAGCACATCAAAAACTGAGCACATGATCTGTCGGTTATTATATGACTAATTAAAATCTTTAGGAGATTTCTTTTCTTCTATACTCATACTTTCTCTATTTAATTTGAGGGTTGGATAGAAACGGTAATTGTGATTTTATGATGTTGGTATCTATTGATCATATATGTGTATCTCTTGTTTTTACGGTTAAAACGAGCCACAAATCACTGAATTCGGACATCGTATGCAAAAGTTATGTCAAAAAAAGTTTAGTGTTGTGATATGTCACAAGTAACACTTGGGGTACCGATCCTAGTGATAGGTGCAATATGGGGAACCGATCCTAGTGAGAGGTCCCTATACGAAGAAGTGTAAAACTGTTTTTCCCGTAACTTCTTTCTCCGAACTCGGAATGACCTCATTCTTTTTGCGTTGTTTTCGCAATTCAATTCCCTATAAGATAGAGGTGATTGCAATACTTGATTTTATGTTGAATATTTATGGTGTATTGCAAATTGATTTATGAGATGTCTGATCTCGGTTTTGTTACCTTGATATTCGATTTCATAATGTTTTGAACCCTTATGGTTTGGGTGACTTTTTGATTTAGCAGGATTAAGTTCTAGCCCATGTTGGTAGGCTTTATCAAAGGATCATGATGGGTTCTGATAGAAACAATATGTGAAAAAGTCACAATATGTTGAATCAGTTTTGTTTTAGCATAAAAGCATATGTGTTTCGAGGGTTTTCAAATTTTGCTTGCAATAGTTAAAAACCGGTTTTCAACCTTTCTTTAGTAAAGGTTGGTTGTTTTTATTCTTTTGTTTTGCATAAGGATGACAACATAATGATATTTCGATATCAATTCTCCCTGGAAGAAGCAAACATATTGGAGAACTGGATGCGAAATTTGAGGTAACAATCTTGTTAGTTAATTGTTTTCCTATTTAAGAAAAGCCTGATTTTTTATTTCACATATTTATTGCTTTTTCTTAACAAAATTTCGGTACAATTGATGTTTTATTCCATGATAAGTGTGTGGATGTGCGTGTGATTCAATTAGTTCCGGTTAAGAAAAACTATTGTTACCTTGCTTTGTTGTGTGGTATCAATTGTTTAGGCTTACAAAATTTCGATGCAATTGCGGTGCTACAATATCTATGTTGTTTCAATTGCTTCCGGTTGAGGTGAATAATTATGCAAGTTGATTTATTTGATTTGTATGAATTGTTTATGGCTTAACGAGATAAAAAGTTTACGGGATGGATTGTTTAGTCCAATTCGATTCCGGATAAGAGAAACTGAGTTTATCTTAGTTAGACTTATCAAAGTGGAGGTTTCGGTTGTTCAAGTCTAATTGAATGCCTTAACAAGAAATACTAGTTAACTAACCTAGTACTTGTCTTTTTTAAAAGTGAAAGGTCTCAGTTATATGGATAATTAGAGCCTGATGAGAAAAATAGAGTTATCTTTATTTTGGTCTTATCGAACGAAGCGGTTGTATTTATATAATCGGTTTAGCGAAGGAACTAAGGTTCTTAGTTGATTTTTGGTTTGCTAAACTATTAGGGAAAATTTCTTCGGGCAATTGTTTCCTTGATAATATATCAAAACAAATTACTTTTTAGTTTCGGTTTTGATATTTATCAGAAATGGTGTGTGGAACCCTCGTACTTAACTTTATAGGTTTGCAAGTCTATTTTGAGATTTGTAAGATTCTTTTCGGTTTGTCTTTTATTTTTTCGTTTCTTTGTCATTTTGTGACAAAAATGGGGAAAAATATATGGAGTAAACAAGTGATACTGACATTGATTTTATATTGATTGGTATCACTAAAGGAAAAGGACATTGGTACTTAAACGTTTATCTAACGAAAGAGTGAAAGTATAGACTAAGGGGGAGTAACATATCATTACCAAGGGAATAACAAAGACGTGCGGATTGACAAAATCTACCTATCTTACCTTTAGGGGGAGTATTAGCTTTGTTATTTTAATGTCAACAGCGTCATTTAAGGATTGAACGTATACAGGTTATTGTGTTGTTGAATTCGGGAATCGAGCGTATGTGTAATGAATTCTTGTAATTTGTTTATCCATATGATTGTAAGAGTTCTGTCACTAAAATTGACAAAGGAGGAGATTGTTAGAGCATAGCTCGGTTGAACCCACCAAGCGTTGATAAGTCAAGTTTGGTTTTCATATTTAGTGAATCAAAACTCATTTTAAGAGTCGCTTGATTATATACTAGAGTCAACTTCGTATACGTCAGCTTGAAAGTATTAGGATATGGGACATTACAAATATTGCGAAGACTTGAAGAAGTAAGAAGCTACAACGATACCATCATCCTTCCACTCAAGGTTAGTGATATTTGACTTGAACTGTTTCATTCCCTAACGTATCTTTCAAGTCGTGCACCTTGAAAACAAAACTGCGAAGCATGAACACTCTAGATAGACATAGTATTAAGGAATACAATACGAGGTTTATTGCTTAACCATTAAACTTTGTAGATAAGACATCCACATAATCGTTTAAATGTTATTGTGATTATGTCTGGGTATGAGGTGGGGATTTCATCATAGGAAACAATGTTTTACATGTGTTTTAAGGAAGTAAGTTCATAAACTTGTTTATGAATCGAAAAAGAAATTGCCAGGCGTTATTGGTATTGTTATTCATTGCATATCTTGTGAACAACCAATATGTGTGATTTAGTATAACCACTCATGACTTGTTTTTTTTCTTGGTAAAACTATTCACAAAGACCCGACTTATGTATTGGTATGACTTTTGTCAATGAAACCGATCTTAAGTAATTACCTGAGATGGTATGATCAAATTTGTGATTTGTGTATGTCCGACTCTGGGTAAAGGGGAACCGATCCTAGTAAGAGGTGCAACACATCAAAAAGGGGAATCGATCCTTGTATGAGGTGCAACATGTTTTTAGCATAAAGGGGAACCGATCCCATGGACATGTACAACACGTTTTTAGGCAAAGGAGAACCGATCCTATGGACATGTGCAACACATATAAGTTAGATACCATATATATGTGTGGAACCTATCCTAGTACCTAGTCAAACGAATTTTGGAAAGCTAGTTTGACTATGCACAATACTCACATGGAGGTAGAACCGAAACTTGTTTTGGTAGAATATTTAAACTCATGATTTGTGATTGAGTGTTCTTGATCAATCACATAGTTCTTGAAAGTCAGATGAACCAATTCTAAACTTGTTTGGAAGTTTGGAAAATCAGTTTCAAGGTTGTAAGTATGAAAGAGGACTTACAAAGTAAGGATGTCGACATACTTTCAACATGTGCTGTAATGTTTATCTTTTATTGTTCAAAGTTATTCCTTAATAGCAAAAGGAAGAAAATCCCAGGATCGAAAGATAAATAAGTTAAGAATCTTTTATTTAAGGTTTTTAATTTTATTTTAGGAAAATGAGAATTAGTAATGTGCATTTACTAGTTAAAGATTTTCCAAAGAGATTTTCGGTCAATATTTTGGACAGAGCATTTCCAGGAATTATGGAAACCGAATTTAGAATTTATTGCATATCTTGAGAATATTTTCGGTTTTGGAAATTCCTCGGTGTCCAAACTTCCTTGTCTATAAATACTTGAATTTTTCATTTCTAGTAAACTAATCCTTCGTGCCAACAAACTTCCTCGGTTGTGTTGTTACTGGTGTAGCCTCCTATTCGGAGAGGAGAGTAACCTAATTATGCGAAATCTCTTACGACCGCTCAGTTTAAAGTCTTCTTTGGGATTGAGAAGCTCTATTTGTACCGTTGGTGGGAAACTAGATAATTGCGGTTTATCTTGTGTATTCGATTGATTTAATTGACTGACGGTGGTTGAACTTTGATTGCACCTAGTTTTTTTATGCTTGAGAATCTTCTCTTCTGATATAAGATTCACTCAAACTAGATCGAAGTTTTGACAGGGATCTTTAGACTGTTTTTAGTTCTAAAGACGATCTTGTGATAATCCATTGTTAACAGACTCTGTTCTGTGCGTGATTGATCACAAGAGATTCAAGTTGTTGTGTGCAGGTGTTTATTGAAGATTTAAGAAGATTTGAAGACAAAGAAGATATTGAAGATTTCTGATTTGGGGTTCATAATATTTGGTGTGCACAATACTTGTTTCGGTATAAGATGATCCAACTATAATCAGTTTATCCTTGTGGTAGATTGGATTGATTAGTTTTGTAGATCGGGATCAATACAATTCTTTGTGATTAAAAGTATTGATTGCAAAATCCTAACAATTACCTTTGGTAGTTGAACATAAGATAGATCTAAGAACCTGAAGAAGGAGTTTATTGAGATAAACAGAAGAGCCTTTGTCGAACTCGATTGATAGTTAGCTAATAGACCAAATGAGCCTGTGATAAGTTGTACTGTAAGAAGACAGCTTATACTAGGGGTGAGTTAGGAATATTGGTTGATAAATCATCCATTTGAGACCTCTCTGGAAGAAGATTTGTGCTTAATTGATATAGGAAGGATAGTTATCTAATTGACCAAATGAGTCTGTGATCAGTTATAAGAAGACAACTTATACTAGGGGTGAGTTAGGGAGATTAACTTATAAATCATCCATTATAGTCTTACCTGGAAAGGAACAAGAACATAATTTGAATAAGCATTGCCTTAGTGTAGGATTAGGAGGTGAATTCGACTGCCTTAGTGCCCTTTTATTTGCATTGTTCTGTTTTCTATTTTGTGTTACTTAACCATCATCTTGTAGTATCGACACAAAAAACCCCTATTCGTGTTACTTCTTATTTGAATCAGTATAGTAAGACCAAAGCTTCAAATCTACACCCACCTTGTCCCTGTGGATCGACCTGTGCTTGCCCTGTGTTACATTAGGACACCGTGCACTTGCAGTTATCATTGTAGGTATTGTTTATAAGCCTACCAAGTTTTTGGCGCCGCTGCCGGGGACTCGGTAGTGGTGTTGTTGAATCTGTAGTTGAACTTTGCTGATTTTTATTTTATTGTCTGTATATATGTGTTAGATTAGTGTCTTCTACCATTGCATTGTAACTCAGTGACCCATCTGTTAAATAATTTGCATCATGTTCATGTTGTTAATGTTAGTCATAGTTTTTGTTTTTCAGTTTGTAGTTCATCTGTAAATCTGTTGTTGTAGTGTAATCTAGACATTTGTTAGATATCCTTTATCTTGTTTCATCTGCAATCTGCATTCATCAGTCACTCATATAGAATTTTGTAAATACCTTGAAGTGTTAGCTGCATCTAGTTAAGGTTTCTTTTCTTCATAGTAGGTCACCTGCATCATTATATTCATTGTATCTTGTTTAGTTAAAAGCTTTCAAGTAGTATAATCTGTAGCTTTGTTGTTGTATGCTTGCTTTCGTGTTCAGTTATTCCATTTGTTCATATTTCTTGCATCACTTTAAAGTTGTCTGTCCTTGCACCCTGTAAAATACTATTAGCTGTAGCATTTAGTTTGTATCTCATAATAGTCTGCATCCTTAGCTTAGTTTGTATGCTTGTCAGTAAATTTTAACTTCCTCAGGTAATTTGTTCAGTAATAGGATAGAGCATATCTAGTTTGCAAGTTCCCATCTCATTGTAACATATCAATTTAGACATTCTTGCATTGTAAAACTTGTCCTGCATTCTGCATCAGCTTTATCCTGTTTTGATGACTAATTTGTCCCCGATAACTCAGGTTGTTCTGTCACTGATAACTCCAAATCATTGTCATGATGTAGATTGTTTTTTCGCTGTTAATCAATATTGATACTTTCTGAAATTGTTTCACCTGTACAATTCCAGATCCTGACAATCTCTTTTAAGTAACCAGGTACCTTTGAATCTGGAGCAGCAAACCCAAAAGGGAAGGAAGAAAAGGAGCAATACAATCTGTGGAAGTGCCTAAAACCGGTTTGTACCGGCGGTATCATTCTTGAACCTAATCTATAATAAACTTTCATGATCCAAAAGAGACCCCAATGATTATTCGCACATGTATCTTCCACCACAGAGTGAAAATGAACATCTTTACAGTGCCCAACTCCCACATTCGTCACTTTTGGATCAGTTAGAAGCTCAAATCACAGCTTTAGAAATGCAAATACATGAGAAATATATCGCATCTAATTCACCTAATCAATCTGAAATCTATGCTTGTACCTTATGTGGTATCTTAGGCCATCCTGTTGAGAACTGCTATGTTTTGCATGATCTCAGGCAATCTAGAGAATATCATGAAATATCCACAGGTTATGAAGCTGGTAGTCACTGGGACCATAATCAATATTTTGAAGGTTGCGATCAGTCTTTTATAGACTCTAACGACCATGCACCCATGTGTCAATCAACACAATAGTAAATTGAACAATTTTGTACTTCCCTGACTCCTTGTATGCAATCCGTGGAAATCATTGAACAATATAATGCTAGATTTGAATTTCATAATGAACCATATAGCATTGCGTCTGAATTTCCTTCCTGTAGTGACCCTCATGCGCAACCATGTACTGAATACCCATATGCTATGAGGATAACTACTGTTGAAGACTCTCCTTCCATGGGACAAATTAATGCATATTTAGAAATGATTCTGCTTCATGTACAAAAGGAGGGAAGGGAGGAATTTCATGATGAGATGTTTGTAATTCCTAATGAGGTAAATATTGAAAATAGCGTTTATGTTCCAGCTCATGCTACTGATATTGAATATGAACCTAATCTAGAGGTAAATTGATTAAAGATTTTTCGTGGGGTTGTAGTAATGAGGTTCAAACTCTCATACTTGTAAAGGTGAAGGATTTTTAGATTTATAAAAATTATATATAAAAATATTGACAAATTGGTAGAGAGGTACTGGGACTAATGATTCGGCCAATCTTCATAAAATAGAGCTCAATGAATTATTCTCGACAATAATCGCTCAAAACATAAGTTATATGGACTCTTATTTTGCCAAAGTAGATTCTCAAAAAATTGCTTGTAAATGTTAAGCATGGAACATCAAATCACCTAAGCTAAGCATGACCCATCTAATCAAATAACACCCAATTTAATCAAATCATATTTCAATTAATTTTTAATGCAAAAGTCTTAAAAAGAATTAATTACATTACCCATGTATGAAGCTCGGTCTCCTCCGTCGTCCCAGTGTTGGGTTTAGCTCATCATGATAAAAACACGCTCAAAATATTTATTTATTGCTCAAATGGTGTTTACAATGAAGAGAAAAGGAGAAAATGGTGTAAAACTGTAATCTGCGACCCACAGTAAGCGTCACAAATGAACGATAAAAGAGAAGTGCTATTGTCGCTGTGGTTCGAAGACCCAAACCTACGACCCACGCCTGTGAGTTTTCTCACTGTTGATAAACCACTGCCCTTACGAGTCCGTTCTTCATGTTCTTCATCTTCATCACAAACAGCAGCAGCAGCAGAGAGAATTCGTGATTCTTTCTCTGCAGCTTCCTCTCTTGTCCTCCCAACTCTCGACTACCTCTCTGTAGAACATTAGGAACATATTTATACGTAATTGAACCATTGAATCTCCTCCATTAACTCCAAATAATCTTCATTTACTCGGCCATTTAAGAAAAATATTTCGGAATATTTTCTTCCCTGAATTATCTCTATACGCGTCTGGAGCTGTAAATGGTGAGTAGATTTTCTTTGTTTATCTCAAACACACTTCAGAATATAGCCAAGCCCCATCCAAACACGAGCATCACACTTCCAACTCATCAAAACCCCGTGAAATATTTTCCATGCACGCGTCTGCTCTGATTTCATCTGATGGATTTTCCAGCCAAATTTGATCGCACCCAACACCCATATCCTTCCTGTCTAGCCCAGCAGAAGATACCCAATGAGTTTCAACCATTGAATCGGCCTGAAACTCCTTCAAACATCGATTGGCAAATATGCCGGTAAATAACCAAATTTTCCCGCCAATTTTGGAATTTGAATTTGGAAAGAAAACTGGCCTCCCCCTAATCCAGTTCTGGTGTCCCTTTAGCAATTGGGGCTGAAATAGTAATTTTTGGGTGGAAATAGTAATTTTTCTTGGTTCCTCCGGGACATTTCTGTGACGTTTCCAGTGCATTTCTGGGGTTCCTTTAATACTTTATCTTGGGGTGTAAAACACCACTTTTTGAGCCCATTTCGCCGCAAGGGCTTATTTCTCTAAAATTTCCTACAAGAACACAAAATAACACAATAAGTACTTAATCGAGTCTAACAATACAGAATATTGAGAACAAAATAGACACATAAATGCGTCTATCAAATACCCCCAAACTTATTATTTGCTAGTCCTCGAGCAAAACTAAAAAAATAAAACCGAGTTAATCTCGGGTGGGTTTAACAGAGGTGTACCCACAAAAACCATGACTTCTAATTGGTCACAAGTATCCAAAGAGCTATGAGGACATACATATTCTCAATCTATCTCCAAGTAACTAGAATGCCAGAGAAATAAAAGGTGTCAGCTCTAAAGATGACTGAAGAAAAGGGGATACACATCCGCACGACTGCTAGATAAAGAGATATCCGCTACACAGCTAGATAAACATTGTAAGATGCGTCCGCTGCTTTAAAGCTGGATAAGATTAGGAGAGAGATAAAGATGAGAGGGACATCTGCTACACAGCTGGAATAATTATGTGTGATGAGTTAAACCAGTGCTAGAAAGATCTTGTGCCATATTGAGAGCAGACTAACAAAGCAACCAAAATGCATCTTTCTTCGACTCTCTCACAGTGCTCAGTACAAATAACGTCTTCTTAGGTCTTCAACTGTTGATGATAAACTCTCGAACCTCATAGAACCTTGACAATTAACTCTTCACTCGATTTCTTGCTTGACTTATAAATTTCTTCTTCCCTATGGCCTTATTGAACAAAAAGAACGTAATGATGTTTTTTTTTTTTCATTTTTCATTTTTTTTTTTTTACAAGACAAAAATTTACATGGCCATGAGAGAAGGACTTTAGAACTTGGATCTTCACAACTTGTGATGTCTTGGTATCATGAACTTCAACAACTTATATCATTTGCTCTTGTAACTTCTTGTAACTAAGTCTTCAACTTTGATTTTTGAATTATTCTTTTCTATTGTTGCTTCTAAACCTTAAACGTCTTCAACTTTTTCATAAATTTTGATGTCACTCCGCTTGTTGATGATGATAAGTTTCTACTGAGAGAGAGTCGTAATCCAGTAACTAAGACTACATTGTGAGGTTGCTCTGTCTTTCTGGCATTTCCTTCTGACCTACTTTCCTTTCCATCATGGATGGTTAGGTCCATCACGGTTACCCTCTAAAAGGAACAAGTTCTCTCCTGAATTTCAAGGATCTCAATGTCTTTTTCTCTAATGTCTCAATAGGTTGTTATCTCTAGCATTCCAATTTCTATCTTTTCGGTGAGAAACAATATGTAAACTTAGCTAACCGGGTACTATGTGACGCTAGAATTTTCAAAAATGCGACTAAAATGTTTCTCCCATACCCCCAAACTTAAATCTAACATTGTCCTCGATGTTCTAAAGATAAAATTAAAAGCATGAACAAGGAGAAACTGTTACCAATGAAGCAAAAGAGATAAGGAAAGATATTACCATGTCGCATGAATATTGGGTTACCTCCCAATAAGTGCTAAGTTTAAAGTCTTCAGCCAGACTAAGCAAGGATTAGTCACCACGTAGAATCATATAGTAGTAGCCGTAATAATTGTGGGTCATCTGGATCAAAAAGTGTTACCCACAAGAAGAGGAAACTGCAACAGACCAAGAAGATACCGAACATACCCTTGCTTAAGACAACTACATCTAGTTTTGGTTCAGGTTCAGGCTCTATAAAGGGTCTAAATAAAAGGTTTGCATCGGTTGGATTTCCTCAAAGCTAAGATCCGGTTCAGGTATTAGAGTCTGGAAAAACTCAACTAAGAACTTATAAGCACATAACAACAACCTGAATAACTGGGGATCCTCTAAGTCAATCATATTTGACTCACACAGCTGACCACAATGAAAGAGGTGGTCTTCCTTAAGAAAATGTGTCGACCCTAATATCCTAAAGTGATTAGGTTTAGTCTCAAAACTTAATAACCGACACATCTTAAAATCAAAAGTTCCCACAATTGGTAGAAACGTTTTTGGTGGGAAAACAAAGTCAATCTTGGGATTATTGCCTGAGCTAACCTCATCAACCAGAGGATGCGTTTCTAACAGTTGAGACTCGTGTTGAATATTATTAAGTTCGGGAAAACGAGTACGAAGATAGTCTCGTAAGATGGGTGAGGCATTGATGTCAAGTCCCAAGTGAGGGATATTTTTAAGAGTTAAAGAACATGGAGAATGATAATCACCCCCAAACTTAGAGTTTTCGGCGTCTCTAGGTAGACTGGTCATAATCTCCCTAATTTCTAGGTTATCAGATTCCTGAAAGTGGGCGATTGATTTTTCTAAGTCAGGTTCATCCCCGCTAATCTCTACGAGTTCTTCTAAGACTATTGTTTCTAAATCGTTTGAATCGAAAACAGTACTCTCAAGATAAACTGGTTCCTCTAAACCATCATCGGTTTCGTAATCATCGTCTAAAACGGGGGTATTTCTAGTCAAATCCTCGTCCTTTTGAATAGGTAAATAATTATTAAAATTATTTGGATTTGAACTAGAAATATCATTATAATCATCATCACCATCCTCCTCATCATCATCATCACAATATAATTTTTGATATTCACGAATTCTCAAGCTTTGTTCCCAACTACATGGTCTATGTTTATAATATTTCTCATAGATCGTTAGAGGTGATTCCTCAATAAAAGTTGGAGTATCCATATATCTCTGCCCACGCATATATTCACCAAGAGTCATTTCCGAAGACGTCTCTTGATAACGAGAATTTCTAGACATATATTCTCGCAACGTCATCGCAGGTGGCGTCTCCTCAAAAGGATTCATCGCCGAAGAAATATAAACTACAGAGGGATTCTATACAATCACAAACAAGGCCGACTCGACTCCACCAAAGAAAACCTAAATATTTCTAGCAAACAAAAAGCATGATGGCTCCACTTAGATTGTTTCTAGACCAGCTTCTATCTCTCGAAGGGGAATTCGTTACAGTTTGAGCAACACCTCTGGATCAATCCGAGCTAATGTGAGATGAAACTGAGGCGAGGGAAGCTCAATGGAGCTTTGATACCCAAGGCCTCACCGGCGTTACAAGGCGGCTTGTTTCAACTCCCAGAAGTCACCATGAACTTTGAAGTTGCTTAAAAGGTAACCAATATCCTTCGAAATATTTTCCTAACAAGCTCGATACCGTATAGGTCTCTTTCTAATCAGATTTTAAAGCTTGGGTTCGCGTTAGGTTTTGTTTTCCTAAAACGGGCAAGAAGGGAACGGTGATGAAATCCGAACCCTTATCTTGTTTAGGCCAGGCCCTGCCCTTTACTAGGAAAATAAAGACAGCCCGGTTCGTCCTCAAACAATTATCACCTTAAGGCATACAGTAACTCGCTTGCAGGGGATTCGCGAGTGTTTCGATTGGACTTACCTCCCATACCAGACGGGGGATGAACCGTTGTCGTCGACTCGGGCCACGACTCCTATGCCGTGTACGAACCCGAGGGGGCGAGACGATATAGTAATCGTCGTCCTTCCTTGCACACAGTTTATATTATTTATTTTTATTTATTTATTTTTAATAATAATACCCTTCCGTAGGGTTAGAAAAAGAATAAAGTCCAATTGTCCAGAATAAAGTCCAAATAAAAAGTCCAAAAATTACAAAAATTATGAAAGATAAAGCCTGTTTACAAATCCTAAAAAAAAAAAATTATGTCTTTTTTTTTTCTTCTCTTTTAGCTTTAAGCTTTTTGTTCCCAAGTCCTTAGTATTCCACTTCGAACCTGTAAATCAAAGACACAAAAAGAAACGTAAAAAGGAACAAATAATAGTAAAAAAAATAATAAAAACCTAAAAATTCTACCTAAACACAAATCCGCGTCGGCGGCGCCAAAATGATTAAAGATTTTTCGTGGGGTTGTAGTAATGAGGTTCAAACTCTCAGACTTGTGAAGGTGAAGGATTTTTAGATTTATAAAAATTATATACAAAAATATTGACAAATTGGTAGAGAGGTACTGGGACTAATTATTCGGCCAATCTTCATAAACTGGGCTCAATGAATTAATCTCGACAATAATCGCTCAAAACATAAGTTATATGGACTCTTATTTTGCCAAAGTAGATTCTCAAAAAATTGCTTGTAAATGTTAAGCATGGAACATCAAATCACCTAAGCTAAGCATGACCCATCTAATCAAATAACACCCAATTTAATCAAATCATATTTCAATTAATTTTTAATGCAAAAGTCTTAAAAAGAATTAATTACATTACCCATGTATGAAGCTCGGTCTCCTCCGTCGTCCCAGTGTTGGGTTTAGCTCATCATGATAAAAACACGCTCAAAATATTTATTTATTGCTCAAATGGTGTTTACAATGAAGAGAAAAGGAGAAAATGGTGTAAAACTGTAATCTGCGACCCATAGTAAGCGTCACAAATGAACGATAAAAGAGAAGTGTTATTGTCGCTGTGGTTCTAAGACCCACACCTGCGACCCACGCCTGTGAGTCTTTCTCACTGTTGATAAACCACTGCCCTTGCGAGTCCGTTCTTCATGTTCTTCATCTTTATCACGAACAGCAGCAGCAGCAGCAGAGAAAATTCGTGATTCTTCCTCTGCAGCTTCCTCTCTTCTCCTCCCAACTCTCGACCACCTCTCTGTAGCACATTAGGAACATATTTATACGTAATTGAACCATTGAATCTTCTCCATTAACTCCAAATAATCTTCATTTACTCGTCCATTTAAGAAAAATATTGCGGAATATTTTCTTCCCTGAATTATCTTTATACGCGTCTGGAGTTGTAAATGGTGAGTAGATTTTCTTTGTTTATCTCAAACACACTTCAGAATATAGCCAAGCCCCATCCAAACACGAGCACCACACTTCCAACTCATCAAAACCCCGTGAAATATTTTCCATGCACGCGTCTGCTCTGATTTCATCTGATGGATTTTCCAGCCAAATTTGATCGCATCCAACACCCATATCCTTCCTGTCTAGCCCAGCAGAAGATACCCAATGAGTTTCAGCCATTGAATCGGCCTGAAACTCCTTCAAAAATCGATTGGCAAATATGCCGGTAAATAACCAAATTTTCCCGTCAATTTTGGAATTTGAATTTGGGAAGAAAACTGGCCTCCCCCTAATCCAGTTCTGGTGTCCCTTTAGCAATTGGGGCTGAAATAGTAATTTTTGGGTGGAAATAGTAATTTTTCTTGGTTCCTCCGGGACATTTCTGTGACGTTTCCCGTGCATTTCTGGGGTTCCTTTAATACTTTATCTTGGGGGTGTAAAACACCACTTTTTGAGCCCATTTCGCCGCAAGGGCTTATTTCTCTAAAATTTCCTACAAGA
Source organism: Papaver somniferum (assembly GCF_003573695.1). Classification (NCBI taxonomy): domain Eukaryota; kingdom Viridiplantae; phylum Streptophyta; class Magnoliopsida; order Ranunculales; family Papaveraceae; genus Papaver; species Papaver somniferum. Next base: position 89,986,098 of record NC_039368.1, on the reverse strand, counting down.
ACACAAAATAACACAATAAGTACTTAATCGAGTCTAACAATACAGAATATTGAGAACAAAATAGACACATAAATGCGTCTATCATAAATGCGTGGACTAAAAACGCTATGGTTTGGAATAGGGAATTGCATCCTTGTTATGATGATGATGTTATGTTAGAAGAACATGTTTATGCTGAAAATATTGTGGAACCTTTGGGTTCAGAGACATTAGGCTTCTCTGCCTCGATCTTCATGAATGATGTTTCTTCTAGTATTCCATATGCATATACATGTGATGTTGATACTGATTTGGGTCTTGTGCAACTGTTTTATGAACAAAAGCATGACATACAACTTGTGTCTGCCTTAGGTAATGTTGAATCTTCTGTTGACACTAATGATCTTATGCATGAAAATATAATTGATGTGTATGATTCTCTACCTAGGTCACAGCATGCTGTTTCTTCTGATTTGCCTATGCTTGAAACTAAAGTTTTGAATGATGCTGATGATACTGAATTGGGGTTCGCTGATTTATTCAATGACTGTGAGCATGATAGAATACTACTTTCTTCTGACTTGGGAAAAAGTAGACTGCATAGTGATATTTTTGAGACTAGAAATTAATGTAACTTAAATGCATCTGATTCTCTGCCTAGAACCCAGTATGTTGCTCTATCTGATTTTCTTATGCATGAGACAAAGGTTTTGGATAATGATGATTATGAACTGGGGATTGATGAATTGTTCTATGAAAATGAACATGATATACTTGTTTCTGATTTAGGGATAGTATGTGATGATACCAATGATCTTATACATGAAAACAACTTAGATGTACCTACTTCCCTGCCAATGTCACAAACTGGTAATCTTGCACCCAACCTAGATTTGGTTTGTAACAAAATTGTAAAACCAACTTTTCTAAGAGGACCTAATCTAGGTCTGGAATTGTGTGCCTCCCAAGTCCTCTTGGACTATTTCGTATCTAAATATAATGTGTTTGAGGAGCCACAGTTTAAATGCATAACTCTGCATGTTCCTAACAAAGGCCATTTTGAGTTAGATCTTGTGCATGATGCACCCCTGAAATTGTTGGATTTTGTGCCAAAAATTATATGTGTTGAAAAATCTAGGTTTGGGGGTAGCTCAGTTATCTCCACAGTCTTGCTTACCCTCTCATGTTATCTATGTTTGAGACTGTTGATATTTCTGCATTCTGTCTTTTGGGTTGATCCTCAACTCTTTAGATTGTTAATGTATGGTGAATTATCCCTGTATATAATCCAGTAGGTAATGTTTTCTATCTTGAGTCAGTTGAGTCTTCTTTTATCTTGTATATATTGCGCTAATCCAATATGATCTCAGCTGAAAAATGTTGGATTTTAGTCTTGAATAATGAAGCTCTAATTTTGCTTTTGCCGACATACTGGTAATCTCTTCCCTTTTCTATAATCAACATGGTTCTCATGGTATGTTGCTATTAAATTTTTTTATCATCCTTTGGAACATTGAGGACAATGTTAAATTTAGGTGTGGGGGAGTATTTTGCATATAAGAGTATTCAGTCTTTTCTTTTCCTTTTATTTAAAAAAAGATTAAAAAATTGCATAAAACGTCTAACTTTTAGAGATCTTAGAGTCACTAGCATGCTTCTAGCTATGTTTACATGGATAGTTTGACTGAAATAACTGAATTTGGAAATACTGGAGAACACAATCGGGTTTCTTGTTTGTCTGAGCGTTAAAGTTGGATTTAACCATGCCGGTGGGCAAATTAGGTGCTGCAAAGACACTTGGTAGTAGAGTTGTGATCACCCTTAGTGGAGACTACCTATGTTTACATCAAGCGAGGCACCAACCTTCAATTTTTGTGACTATCTAAAAGGTCCTTTTAGAGTGTGTGTCACCGAACGTCAATTCCGGGTAGGAATGGTGAGCTACCCAACTTCGCACCACTTTCAACACTATTTTTGATCTCTTGAGTGCTAATTCCGTCAATCATGAGGATGACGTCTAAAGTTGAAAACTCCTTATTGTAGTTTGATTTGCAGTTAGCACCATTCTCTCTCACACGACAACATCAACAGATCCATAGAAACACATCATCATCAACGAGCAGGACAGATCCATAGAAACACATCATCATCAACGAGCATAGCAACGCCAGATTCCATGAAGAAAGTTGAAGAAAGACCAAGGTTTACATGCAACAATCAAAGGAAAAGTAAAAAGTTCCTATTCAAAGGAAAGATACAGTACAAAAAGCAAAATTCTATACACATTTGAAGAGGTATTTTACAAGAGCAAAGAAAACAGAAAAAAATGAGCATTAGTCTCCCATGATTCTTTTGGGGTCGCCCCTAAAGACGCCAGGTTTATGTAAAGCAGATAAGATGTTTTCCTACTTTAGAGTAGTTTTAGATTATCTAACCCTCTACTCAAGAGAAAAGTCTGCTGATAGGTGTCTAAAACACCTTGATATTTATCTGTTGTTTATGCTTTCTTTGCGAGTTTTCTTGTAAATTATGTATCTTATGTTCACTTTTGAGTGTTTAGGTACTTTGGAGTCATTAGGAGCAAAAGAAGGAGAAATCATTCATTTGAAGCGAAAAGGACAAAAAGGTCACAAGTGAGTGATATTTGGAGCTAGCTATGGTTTAGCAAGAAGAAGGTTAGGCAGTCAGTTCTCTGAAACTGACAGGCCTGCCATTTCAGACATCCCTTATTCATATGAACAGGTGCCCATATCATTTCCATTCTCTATTACATATACCGTAATTACGTGAAATCTCTTACGAAAGCTCGTTTAAAGACTTCTGTGGGATCAAGAAGTTGTACAAGTACCGTTGGTGGGAAACTAGATAATTACAGTGTTATTAGTTTTCGATTGATTTGATTGGCTAACGGTTGTTGAAAATTTTATTGCAACTAGTTTGTTTATTCTTAAGAATCTTCTCTTCTGATATAAGATTTACTCAAACTAGATCGAAGTATCGACGGGATCTTTGGAACTGTTTGTAGATCTAAAGACATATTATGATAATCCATTGTTAACAGACTCCGTTCTGTGCGTGATTGATCATAAGAAATTCAAGTGGTGTTGTGCAGGTTATTGAAGATTAAAGAAGATTTGAAGACGAAGAAGATTTCTTATTAGTTTTTGTATGTTGTGAATTTGTGTGCACAAACCTTGATCAGCTGGGATCCAACTAGAATCAGATTTATTTGATTGATTAGTTGCGTGATATCGGCATTCTCAATATATCTTTTTGAGATTTATTTTGATTGAGTGCGAATCTAAACTTGACTGCTTTGGTAGTTATTGGATAGATTGATCTATCCAGACAAAGAAGTTTATTAGATTAAACGTACGAAACTTTGTCAACAACTCATCTATATCTTGTATCAAAGATTGATTAGAGCGGTTACCAAATAACTTCTTCGTTTGCTGTTTGGAATACGGTCCAAAGGACTTGCTATTCACACGCGTGAGTCTAGAAGTCGGAGGCGCAAGGATACTGAAGGAACTAAGTAGCTAGGGGTAGTTTGATTGGTCTCAACTATACGAAGTTGGTTTAGATTTTGTATATCGGCTTAATTCGGAGAGTATTCAAAACTAGGGGTGTACATGGACCCGATCAAACCGCCTAAACTGTCTGATCCGACCTAAAAATGACCGAACTAAACCATTTCCGAAATACCCTACGGCCCTGTACGGTAAATGTTGTCTAAACCCGAGCTATCTGCGGTGCTACTCAGTTGTGTACAACTACCGACATACCTCATTCAAAACCGTCCGATCTAAAAGATCAATGGAAAATAAAATCTCTGATACCAACATATAAACATTTCTCCTAGATACTCTCGTCTAGACTCTAGCCACGAACCTTCTCCTTTATTTTCCTATTTTCGTCTCGAGCAAAACTAGGGCCGTGGAAGAGGCGACTCTTCTCATCTTAAAATTTCTTTCATTTTCTTTATTAACTACAACCCTCACCTACATATATCACCACCATCATCTCCAACTGTTGCTGATTTTTGTTGATGTCTACAGGCAATGGAAAAGTCTGTTAATTAAGGTTTTTATAAGTAGGGTTTGGTCTCGATTTGTTGATTGATTCTCATTTGTTAAGGTACTGCTATTGATGAGATTTAGTTTGATTTCTATTTTTTGATGGATATTTTAATTGATTGAAGTGCTCTTATTAATGGGGATCAGTTTTCTTTGGTTTTTTTTATTGTTTAAATTAACCGAGGTACTATTACAAGCGGGTTTTATTTGATTTTATTTATTTTTTTGATTTTGTCTATTGTTTATCTCTTATGGGTGGATTTTAATTTCATCTTTTGAAAAAGGTGTTGATTTTACTCTGTATACCATATGAGATCTTATAATGATCGGCAAATGAAGAACCGATCCAACCCGATCTGATCCTGAATCGGGCGGTTTACAACCGACCCAAACTAAAACTTCAGTAGTAATTAAGGCGGATAAAAATTAACCAACCCGTATGGTTTTTTGATTGGTAGTGTTGAACACCGATCCGAACCGACCATTGTGCACCTTTATTCAAAACTGGACTAGTCCTGAGGTTTTTCTGCATTTGCGGTTTCCTCGTTAACAAAATATTATTGTGTCTTTTACTTTGATTTTCGCATTATAATTTTTTATTATAATAAAGTACAATATACATATATGTCAACTCCGCATTACTTTCTAGTGATCCTATAGAGTTTCGTTATTACCGAACCTATTATTAAGTAACATGCTTCGTTATTGTATTGTCTCGATCTTGTATCCATAGTCAATCACAAAATCTATCTTGTTGTCGTATTGTATCGATCTCATATCCATAGAAGATCACACGAAGTGTGAATACCGAAGTTGTTGTATTGTCTCGACTTTTTCCATGGACGATCACATTCGGTAGAGGACTTATAGGTTGAAACAAAAAGATTGTGGTGTATATGGGTACCTCGTCTTTTCATGAATCTCTAGTATTAGAGACTTGATCATTTTATTATGATCAAAGTGTTAAGTAAGAATATACAAGTTGTATCACAACATTGAAATATTGAATTATGAAGTATAACGGCTATCTTTTGAACTTTGTAAATGCGGCATAGAAACTATCTTTTAACTTGTTACTGGATTGTATAATGAGTTTTAATTTCATGCATAGAAAATTATGTTTAACTACATGAGTTTTAGGAAGTAAACTTGTAAAACTTGTTTTGTAATTGAAAGGAATCAATAAGATTGATGGTCTGATTCCTATTGGATATCTATAACAGAACCAGTCGTTATTGGGACATCTATAGTAGGACCAACCCCTGCCTTGGGAATCAATAGCGGGACCGATATTATTGGGATCTCTTGCAGGACCAGTCCCAGCAGCAATCTTATTTACGGTTTTCATATGTACTTTAGGTTTTGTGTGAATATCGGAATATGAGTTGCTATTAAGGAAAGTTTAAGATGTCGACATAGTGAGTAATTTGAACACATGCTAAATTATTATTCTTTCATTGTTCAACGATATTCCTTGATACTAAAGGTGAAATCCCAAACCAAAATATTTGAGAAAATTATTTTAGGGTTTTCGAATTTATATGTTTTATTTTCCCAGTAAGTAACACATATCTCTGGAAGATATATTAGTAAGTATACTTGTATGATAGCTAATATTGAGTTATCATCCATGGGGTTGGATATTAGCTGGAATTAGTCACAGCTGAAAATTGGTGTTTATTGCATATCTTTTGATATTTTTGGTTATGGAAATTCCTTGGTGTCTAAGATACCTTGGTCTATAAATAGTGAAGTTTTTTCTTCTTACAAACTGATGAACCTTGCACTTCGTTTTGTAGTCAGAGTGATAGCCAACTAATAGTATTACTTATAATACTATACTGAAGATGAGAGTAACCTAATTAGGTGAAGTCTTTTACTTCCAATGTTTAAAGCCTTTTGTGGGATCAAAAAGCGTCTAGATAGTACCGTTGGTGGGAAACAAGTATCGTATTTTTATTTTAGTTTTTGATTATTGATTTGATTAGATAACGGAGGTTGAACCTTGATTGCGCCTAGTTTGATTATTATTGAGATCATTCTCTTATGACATAAGGTCACTCAAACTGGATCAACGATCCACAACGTTCAGACATGACGACAGGCTTGGGATCATCCATTGTTAATAGACTCTGTTCTGTGCGTGATCGATCACAAGAGAATCAAGTTTGTTTGTGCAGGTACATTGAAGACCGAAGATTTGAAGACAATAAGTTTTCTTATTAGCTTTTAATCTTTGTGATTTACTTCGTGCACTCACTTGATTGGCTGGGATCCAACATAGCTTTGTCTATCTTTGATATAAATTTTTAGCTTGTCATATATATCGACGATCTATCATTTGGTGGTTCTCTTGAGGATTCGAACCTGATAGGTTGTGAACCTAGAACTGACTATCTTAATAATCTAGATCTTGGTTGATCTAAAACAAACAAAAGAGTTTATTAGATTAAATGAAAAAGCATTTGTTTAACTCAACATATATTACTGATTTAGTTCTTGAGATTTAGAACGGTTACCTCATACAGATTAGTCCTTAATTTACTGTTTCGGAATACGATCCTAAGGAGTTGAGTGCTTGAAGTCTTCACAAGCGGGTGAAGCTAGCGACTTAATATAGTGGACTCTATCTTAGGATTCACGTGCATTGAACAGATTGGTGGTAGACTCAGGGATATTGAAGGAACTAGGTAACTTGGAATTAGTTTACTTACTCTCAACTATACGAATTTGGTAGTAGTATTTGTACAACGACTTAGTTCTGAAGTATTCATAACTAGACTAAGTCACATGGTTTCTTCATTTGCGGTTTCCTCGTTAACAAAATCTTGTTGTGTGGTTTTACTTTGCTTTCTGCATTATAATTATTGTTTTTTTAAATAAAGTAATTGTACTTGCACGTTAATCAAACACTTGGGTTTGATCCCTATAGTTAGGTTAGGTTTCAATACCTATTATATATACCAAGTATACACCTTGTGGTTGTTATCTTCTTGCAGTATGTCTATATTAGATCACGCAAGATGTGTGTCATATAGGTTGATATCGAAAAGATTGTGGTGTACTTGGTATCCTCGTCATTTCATGATAATATATGATGATTAAAGAAATTACCGGAGTATGCTCTCGAAGGTGTACTTTGGGGCTTTTGCGATGCAAAAATTTGGATATTCTAATTGATTGATGAGCTTTTCTGGTGATAGACGATGAAACCTCTAACCAATATTTCTCACTTTACTGCTTTCCCATAAATATTTGTGTGCTTTAGTATAATTTAGTTTACTAACTCACACAACATTCTATATACCTACGAAATAGACAACAAACAATTATGACATGTTATCTGTATGAACGATCACTTATTTACTATTGTAATCATTATTGTAGAAAGTGTGGGAAATATTCTGACTGACCCACACTCGAACTAATATAGTGAATAAAAAACGATATACTCTGAACAGACATCCAACAACAAGTAATCATCAAAACACTATACATCCATAATAACTTCATAAAATAACACGAAGCATTACAGAAACGTTCAACTGAATAAAAGGTTAGAAAGGTTTTATCCTAAAAAAGGATTGAAAGATAACCATATTTTTAGTTGTCTTGTGTTGATGGGTAAAATGTGGGAAAGAAGGAACTAGCCCTAATTACAGAAAGTACTCCCAAAGAATGGTGAGGTTATGAGAAGGGATGGGGAATTAATGATGATCCTTATGAGTGTGCCTTCTTTCCCCTTTTATAATAATCCACTTATGAGTAAATGCCCATAATACTAATATATTACTAAACTACCATTTCCCTTTCCTTAAGTAAATACCAAACCCAAAGGGGTTTTCCTCTTGGGCTTAATCCCTTCCAATCCAACATAATCTTGGATAGACTAGGACTATCCCATCCTAATGGGCTAGGCCTAGTCCCCTAGTCTTTCCTTCCTAAAAGGGGACCTGGATTGGTTAAGGGGCTACCCCTTTTACGGTTAATTATTTTCATGTATCAACATTAGTCCCCTGACTGTTTGACCGGTCGAAGACCGTAATCACATGTTGACATGGCAATCACAGCCGGTGAGGCATAGGCTATTTGAGTTCACGACCCTTGGAATACTGTGGTTACTAGTCTGCCTAGTAACCGTTCTAATGAATCGTGGGAGGTTATAACTCATGACTCTTGAGATGCCACAGTTACTGGTTCATCCAGTAACTGATCCTACTTTTACTTCCCTATAAATAGAGGAGGCCTCGCTTCCCTAAAATTACCTTCTCACTGTCTCTCTCTCATTCTATCGTCCGTCATGTCTAGTGAACCACATCACCACGATGCGCCCCCCGAACAAGACTCGCACACCCTAGAAGAAATAAGGAGTAGTCCCCAGCTCAGGGGTCAATTACGGCCGCCCGTAGCAGACGATGGTACTACCCTTTTCCCGAATGATGATATCTGGATTGCGCGCATGTTAAATCCTTATCCTTTTCCTCCATCCGGATCTGATAGCTGGCTTATCCGTCATCAATAAGAGTCGCCTACCATACCCTCCTTTGAGGATAATCCTCGTCTAGCCGTTCATAGGGGAGATTATATATTTCCTTCAGTCAGCTTACGCTCGTCCGCTGAATCTCATGCCGCGTGGGATCCATGGATCGACTATATTCGTTCTAATCCGGACAATGAAATGATCATTGAATCCTTAGGCGGGGCTGCTCTGGAGGCTTCAAATTTCAGGTATGTCCGGCGGGATCATGATAGCTTAATCTGTTTGTGTGCTCGTTGAGGGGTTGATCCTGACACATTTCTATTTTCTTGGGGGTGAGGCGACCCCTATTATGGAAGACGTAGTAGCGCTTATTGGTTTACCTGTTCACGGCGATACAGTCTTCGATAACTGCTGCCTTCATAAATCTTTGACCAAAAGCGACCGAGATCTTTACGATCGCTTGTTTGCTGCTAAAGCAAAATCCATAACATTCATATTGCCATGAGAGCTTAAAACTGAAATTCCGAGTGAGATCGAAAGCCCGACAAATAAAGGAAAAGGTAAGGTTACTCCGCTACTCATGATCCTTCAGTCGAAATTCCTCCTTCTACAAAGCTCATGGCATCCACCATGAAAGCTGCCCGGCCGAAGCCGTCTGCTGCTGAAGAGTCTGATGAGGTGATGGAGGTAAAGAGTGATCAGAAACAAAGGTCCGGTCAACGCTGGAATTCTTTTCCCTGTTGGATCAAGTATTAGGCTCCTTTGCTTTCAGGTCCCGGTAAGGGTGTTCCTCCTCGAGAAGGCGAGACGGATCGGGAGGAACTGGAGGCTTTTCTTTTCTTATGGATTTGTCATGATATTTTCGAATACAGTCCCCGAGACACTATTAAGAAAGAACTCATCCCTATGGTGGTATTGATGTCCCGCAGTGTGTCATTTCCGCTTGCTCCTATGTTCCCGGGTGGCCTATATCATCATTTGGATTTGCTTGTGCGTGATATTTATCGTGTGGACGGGTCCCATGAAGTTGAAACTTTTCTCCCTGCTAATTTTATTCAAGCGTGGGCTTGGGAGCGTTATCCCGTATACATACCCCCTCAGCTGAATCCTCTTGCTCTTTCACGGCAAGAAAAGGTTACTCAACCGGAAGGTTCCAAGCGGCTTGTAACAATTCCTGAGTCTCATCCCCGGATGGCCCTTTATCACAAGAAAGGTTTTCTTCCTAAGACAAAGCTCAAGGATCATATGGATAATGGCTCTGATTTGAACCCTGTCACCTATCAGGACGGTCGTACCGGTTCTCTGCACTATAACTTTGTCATTCAATCTCATAGGAGGATTTCTTCTACAGAGACACCTTCTGCCGAAGATTTTGACATCATTGTCTCCACTTTACCAGGGCGTCTTCCTGGTTTTTATGGTGGGAGGTTTTCATCCGAGACGTATAATACCGTTCGGGTGGCTCGGCAGTTGGGCTTTGATCAGGAAGTCCCTTATGATCCTCCCCTCCCTTCCTCAACCGAGGAACATAGAGAAGTCCGGAAGAGTTTGATCGCTTTGTTTTCAAGGATGATCTTCGGATGAGCAATTGCCAATGTTACTTTGATTTATTCCAACCTCAATCCCGTCTTCAGGTTAGCGTCACCAACGAATGGATGGGGTATCGCAACCTCCTCAGTAGGAATGTGCTAAACCTTCTCCTCAAGGAGCCATATGCTCCTCCGGACTTGACCAAGAATGACTATAAAGAAATGCATGCATCGGGTCGTATAAAGCTGAATGCGGAAATTTCCAAGAAATATAAGTTTTCCTCGAGCAACAAAGGTCATCCCTTACTCCGATCGTCACAAGCTGGGATCCTCTTCCGGGTGACGAGTCTTCTCCGGATGATGGGGAAGGTAGCGCCTTGCCTCCTCCATCTAGCTCTAAGAAGAGAAGGGGTCCTCAGTCAATGAATCTTTTGAAAATTCCTCCTGTCGTATCTCCGCCCGCTAAGGTACATTTCTTCCTTTACCTCCTTTATTTCCCTGATTAATCCAATCTTTTAGTTTATTTTATATCCCTTTGTCATATTCTTTAGAAATCTCTGCCTATTGGATGGAAGCCTAGGGGCCTCCTCTTCGAAGAATATATCAATCTACCCCTCAATGAATGGAGAGGGGACCGTCTAGACAAGAAGATGATACGAGATGCGGGCGTATTACCTATTCCGCGATTTCCTTTCATCCGTATTGCTAACGTTCTTCTCCATTTTCACCGCAGGCTCCAAAAGTGGGGTCATCGTCCGCTATTAAGTTTATCGAGCGCGTGGAGCGCCAACTAGGTCGATCAGTTAGTCAAGATGGTCCTGAAGTGCTTTCTCCCTGTATGGTTATACATTCCACTCGCCCCTTAATTGTGAAGACAATTCAAGATCCTAATCATCCGTTTCATACTCCTTCCGATATGTGGTAGGCTTGGAAAGATGTGTAAATAAGATGAATAAATGGATGCCTACAGTGATACCGCAAGTGCACGGTGTTGTTGCAGTGAGTGCACAAGTACGGGTCGAATCCACAGAGACTAGGAGTGTGTGATTGAAGCTTTCCTACTTTCCTAAGCTAAGAGTATCCTAAGCAGTAAACTAAGTAGCAGTGATAGTGACAGTGGCAGTTAAACAAAGGCAGTGAGCCTAAGGCAGAGAAGCTAAGCAGTAAATGCACTAGGGGATTTGAATTCACCTTATGGCCTAGCTAGGCAGCATCAATCTAGTTTATGCTCTTGTCCCTAATGGAGCTAGGTGAAGGTTCAAGCCTGCCTATGTTCCAGGGCATACATAGATAGAGAGTTAATTAACTAAGCTCACTAGCATCACCCCTAGAATTGAGTGTCTTCTTACAGCACACTCAATCATAGGTGACTTCAATCACCAAGAACACTAACATCCTAATTCAGTTAAACCTACAAGAGTGTTCACTAAGATTTTGCTACCCAACAAGGTCTTCAGGATTCATCTAAGCCCTAGCAAGAGTAATTAGAACATATAATTGTAAACATGATAAACATAAAAATTAATTGAAATTGAAACTTGGAATTAAAACAGAAGATTACAAAACCTAACAGTGGAGAACACTGGCTAATCCAGGCCTCCAAATGGTACTCTGGCTAATCCAGGCATGGTTACAACACACACCCACACCTTCTATTTATACCCAGAATTCAAAATTAGGGTTTACAATGTTTTCCCCCAAATTCTCAAAATTAGGGTTAGATATTTTACCTAATTTTATGTGACAAATCACTCAAAACGGTCGACCCATTTCTTCTCTGCCTCTTCTGGTCCTTTTATGCCTTCAATTGACGCCTCTGCTGCTCTAATTGTTCCCTAGTTCGAGTTATTTTACTCACCCCAAAACCTAGGGTTTCAGTGGTTGTGAGATGGGGAAAATAACTAGGCTAGGGAGATGGGTTTGAGGTAGGGGAGGTGATGGTGGTTGAGACAGCGTCTCTGTGATGGTCGGGGAAGAAGGTGGTTCGTACGGAGTGGCAGGGCATGGTGGTGGTGAAGGGGTTGCAGGTGATGGAAGAGAGGAAGTTTGGGGAAGAGAAGAAGAGGTCGACAGTTTGGGGAGAAGGGAGTGTTTGGCTTGAGTTCGATGGGTTTGGAAGTTAGGGTGTTGAGCGGGTGTGGCAAAGGGTGATGATTTGCGAGGAAACGCGTCGGATGTGAAGATGGTAGGTGGATCCAACGGTGAGATGGGAATATATTGGAGCGACCGTAGGATGAGGAAATGCAACAAAAAGGACGGCTTCAGATGGAGTTAGGTACTATAGTGTTTGACAGGAGCTTCGGATTTTGATGCACAATGATGAGGCGACCGTTGGATGACAAGATGGATTCAATCTGACGGATCTCATGGAAATGGGTATGGATAATGGAAATGGATTTGGGTAAGGGTTTTGGGTCTTGGGTATGCCAAGCCCATATCTTCTTTAAGAACAATTCTTCCTCTTCAAGCCCACTTCTAGTTGATCCGGCTCTTGCAAACATCATTCTTCGCTTCTTCCTAGCGAGAGTCTTTTCCGTTCCTTTGCTATTTTCGCTCCGTGAGATAACCAGGCTTTATTTAGTAGCTAAAAATGCAAAATTAATTAATAAAAGTATTTATTCTTGAAAACAACGAAAACACAGAATATGGGATATAATATAGAATTAATGCACAAAAGATGAGTTAAATGCCAAGAAAAATATATAGAAATATGCACTTTTTAGCACTCATCAAATACCCCCAAACCTGAATTTTACTTGTCCTCAAGTAAAACAAAACTAAGGAAATCCTACCTATACCACTGTCGCTGGTCTCTCGAATGCATTTAGCGTATGCACTAAGCCTTTTAAACCACTAAGTGTCCCTAGTGGACGAGTGAAGTCTCGTGAAGGTTTGCTTAGAACGTACCTACAAAGTTCTAGGTCAAAATATAAGCTCAGATTCCATCAAATGTGACATGTGCAAGACAGTTTAAGCTCACAGCAAAATGGAGATGTCAATCTAGCTATCAAAGGCACAATCCTAGCACTGATAACAAATAAAGACATGTGATAAGAGTGTAAAGTGTATCTACACATGTGTAAAGAAAGATCGGATGCTATGACTACTAATCACCAAGAGATAGTTTCTCAGGCTAAGAACCAAGGTCGAAATCTAGCTAGCTGTCCGGACTTTACGAGAATTGTGAATGAGTAGGAGGTGTTTCACAATTACTCGCGTTGTACATCAATGGCATACACCCTCCTTGCTTATTAAAATTGAAACAACAAAATGACTATTTACATGACTCTTATTTACATTGACTACTCTCTTTTATTTTTGGAACAAGAGAGAATGGAATTGATAAATACTTGATTGATTTTTTCATTTTTTTCATTCTTTTTTTT
>NC_039368.1:89937123-89972390 GCF_003573695.1 Papaver somniferum | reverse complement strand
GAAATAAACGCAAGTGAAACTGTGAAACAAAATGAGCTACCCCCAAACCTGGATTTTTCAACGGATAAAATTTTGGAAACAAAATCTCGCAGTTTTGGGGGTTCATCATGCACAAGGTCTAGCTCGAAATGAACTTTGCTAGGGACGGGAAAACATGCTAATTCCAACTGTGGCTCCTCAAAGATATTATACTTAGATGCAAAATAGTCCAAAAGGACTTGGGAAGCACACAGTTCCAAACCTAGATTAGGGACTCTCAGAAAATTCGGTTTGACAATATGGGTACAAACCAAATCTAGGTTGGGTGGAAGGCCATCAGATTGTGACTTATGTAGGACGATAGGCACATCATTACTAATCACATCAACATCTCCTAAGTCTTCTACACGTGTCACAACATGCTCACAATCATCAAACAAATTGGCAAGATCACAATCAGAGTCATCAACATCATCAACAAATTTATTCTCATGCATTGGCAAATCAGGATAAATATCACAATGTGACCTAGGTAGAGAATCAGACACATCAAATATATTTTCATGCATATTAGCATTAGTGTCTACAGAAGATTCAACTATTCCTATGTCATGCTCATCTTCACAGAATAATTGTACGAATCCCATGTCAATATCAAAATCATATGAATTACAATGAGTATTAGAAAAAACAACATTCATGAAGGTCGAGGGCGAGAAGCCATATGTTATTGAACCAACAGGTTCCACAATATTTTCATGTTCTTCTAACATATCATCATAATCATCATAATCATCATCATGGTAGCATGCATATTGGTCCTCATTAACAGTGGTGGTGTCATTAGTCGATTCATGTTCCTCTAAATTAGGTTCATATTCAGCATCATTTACAAGAATGGGACTAGACACTTCATTAGGGACAACATACATTTCCTCATGAATTTCCTCCTTTTGTAGGTGAAGCAAAATATGATCTAAATATGCATGAATTCGTGATGTAGATCTATCAATGTTTTGCTTACTGAGTCTGAGAGCTTCTGTGGTGGAGTCTAGATTCATGGGAGTACAAAATTCTTCATGTTCAAATTGTGGTGAATGGTACATGTGTGCATGGTCATTAGGGTTTACAAAATATTGATCGCAACCCTCAAAGGATTGATTATGGTCCCAATGACTACCATTCTCACAATTTATGGGCATTTCATACCTTGGATTTTCTCTAGATTGCCTAAAATTATGCAAAATATGACAATTCTCAACAGGGTGGTCTAAACTACCACATGCGGGACATGCATAGATTTCAGGTTGCCTAAGAAAATTAGATGTGACAGATTCCTCATGTGATTGCATTTCTAAAGCTGTGATTCGAGCTTCTAATTGATCGATCAGTGATGATTGTGTGAGTGAGGCACTAGCAAAATGTTCATTTTCACGTTGTGGTGAATGATGCATGTGTGAATAGTTATTAGGGTTCATGTATTGAGGCTTGGGACTTTGAAAATGTCCATAATAATTCCTATAACTATTGACATCATGGTCTATGGGAGGTTCATAACGTGGAGTATTTCCATACGCAAGTTCTCTAAGGGATTTGTTGTATTCCCCAACTGTAGACCAAGATCTAGACATGATTTGGCTCAAAATCTAAGTAACTATGTTACAAAGCCCAAAATTTGGTTTTTAATGGGTTTGGATTTTTGGGAAAAATTTGGTTTTTATGGGTAACATTTGGTTTTGTCGGGTTTTGGAAAAAACTTGGACTATAATGGGTTCGAAGAACTTTGGTTTATAGGGTTTTGAAAACTTTGGTTTTAGACTTTGAAGACAAAGCCCATTTGGGAGCCTTTGGTTTTGATGGGAGCAAATTTGGTTTTAAAGAGGTAGAAAAATTTGGTTTTTAATTGGGAGCAAAAATTCTGGTTTTAGTATTGGGAGAAAGAATTTTGGTTTTAGTGTTGGGAGCAAGCCCACATTGGTGGGAGAAATTGCTTTGCCAAGGGAAGGTGAACTAATCCCACAATGTGTATGCAAACTGACGCCCAATGTAGCTTTTGAAATAGCCCAATTGTTGCTTGTTTGGTCTGAGGCCCACTTGGGCTTTCAAAAGTTCAGTTTTTCTAATTTAAAACTACAGGCCCAAATCAATCTAACACCACAAGTCCACAAGCAATTAAACAAACAAGCCCACAAGAAATTAATTACAAACCCAACAGAAAAATGGAAAAAATTATTACAAGCCCAAAAATTAAAAATGGAAGCCCACAGGTTGGGTTCTCTTAATGGGTTTAGGCTTACTTGCTTAAGCACAGCCCAGCTGCTCAGTTTGGTTGCAAAAGCCCAGTTGGGCTTTGGTTCACCTTCTGCAGCTTACAGCCCAGTTGGGCTTTAATGGCTCAGTTTAGCACCAGGCAGCAGGGGTTGCAGCAGACTTGGCCTGGCACCAGCAGGAGCACCACAGCAGTACAAGTTCTAGCAACAATAGTGCAGCACCAGCTCCACAACAGAAGCACCACAAGTTCAGAGGCACCACAAGGCACAGAGCAGGACTTCAGTTGTACCTGCAGCTCAAAGAAGAAAGTGAGGCACAGCAACAAAATAGTAAGAACAGCAAGATGTAATGAATGCAAGTGAGTATGCAAAGACAAGAGATGAATATGCAAGTTAAGATGCAATAATGCAAAAAATGTTACACTGAAACAGGGAAGATGCAAATGCAATGGTTATGCAAGTTACACTAAGATGCAGGAATGCAATGCAGATGCAAGATGCTGATGCAGACAATGATGCAATGATGCAAATGGAGTAGAATGAAATGCAAGATGGCTAAGAAATCTTCAAAACAGCACAGCCAAGTCCCCGGCAGCGGCGCCAAAAACTTGGTAGGCTTGGAAAGATGTGTAAATAAGATGAATAAATGGATGCCTACAGTGATACCGCAAGTGCACGGTGTTGTTGCAGTGAGTGCACAAGTACGGGTCGAATCCACAGAGACTAGGTGTGTGTGATTGAAGCTTTCCTACTTTCCTAAGCTAAGAGTATCCTAAGCAGTAAACTAAGTGGCAGTGATAGTGACAGTGGCAGTTAAACAAAGGCAGTGAGCCTAAGGCAGAGAAGCTAAGCAGTAAATGCACTAGGGGATTTGAATTCACCTTATGGCCTAGCTAGGAAGCATCAATCTAGTTTATGCTCTTGTCCCTAATGGAGCTAGGTGAAGGTTCAAGCCTGCCTATGTTCCAGGGCATACATAGATAGAGAGTTAATTAACTAAGGTCACTAGCATCACCCCTAGCATTGAGTGTCTTCTTACAGCACACTCAATCACAGGTGATGTTTGATCCCTAAGCTTCATAACTTCCCTACTTTAGTTAAATGTGGATGGTTAAGTCCCTAAATTCTCTAGTTCACCCCTAGCATTGAGTGTCTTCTTACAGCACACTCAATCACAGGTGACTTCAATCACCAAGAACACTAACATCCTAATTCAGTTAAACCTACAAGAGTGTTCACTAAGATTTTGCTACCCAACAAGGTCTTCAGGCTTCATCTAAGCCCTAGCAAGAGTAATTAGAACATATTGACAGTAATTGTAAACATGATAAACATAAAGAGTAATTGAAATTGAAACTTGGAATTAAAACAGAAGATTACAAAACCTAACAGTGGAGAGCACTGGCTAATCCAGGCCTCCAAATGGTGCTCTGGCTAATCCAGGCATGGTTACAACACACACCCACACCTTCTATTTATACCCAGAATTCAAAATTAGGGTTTACAATGTTTTCCCCCAAATTCTCAAAATTAGGGTTAGATATTTTACCTAATTTGATGTGACAAATCACTCAAAACGGTCGACCCATTTCTTCTCTGCCTCTTCTGGTCCTTCTATGCCTTCAATTGACGCCTCTGCTGCTCTAATTGTTCCCTAGTTCGAGTTATTTTACTCACCCCAAAACCTAGGGTTTCAGTGGTTGTGAGATGGGGAAAATAACTAGGCTAGGGAGATGGGTTTGAGGTAGGGGAGGTGATGGTGGTTGAGACAGCGTCTCTGTGATGGTCGGGGAAGAAGGTGGTTCGTATGGAGTGGCAGGGCATGGTGGTGGTGAAGGGGTTGCAGGTGATGGAAGAGAGGAAGTTTGGGGAAGAGAAGAAGAGGTCGACAGTTTGGGGATAAGGGAGTGTTTGGCTTGAGGTCGATGGGTTTGGAAGTTAGGGTGTTGAGCGGGTGTGGCAAAGGGTGATGATTTGCGAGGAAACGCGTCGGATGTGAAGATGGTAGGTGGATCCAACGGTGAGATGGGAAGATATTGGAGCGACCGTAGGATGAGGAAATGGAGCAAAAAGGACGGCTTCAGATGGAGTTAGGTACTATAGTGTTTGACAGGAGCTTCGGATTTTGATGCACAATGATGAGGCGACCGTTGGATGACAAGATGGATTCAATCTGACGGCTCTCATGGAAATGGGTATGGATAATGGAAATGGATTTGGGTAAGGGTTTTGGGTCTTGGGTATGCCAAGCCCATATCTTCTTTAAGAACAATTCTTCCTCTTCAAGCCCACTTCTAGTTGATCCGGCTCTTGCAAACATCATTCTTCGCTTCTTCCTAGCGAGAGTCTTTGCCGTTCCTTTTCTCTTTTCGCTCCGTGAGATAACCAGGCTTTATTTAGTACCTAAAAATGCAAAATTAATTAAGAAAAGTATTTATTCTTGAAAACAACAAAAACACAGAATATGGGATATAATATAGAATTAATGCACAAAAGATGAGTTAAATGCCAAGAAAAATATATAGAAATATGCACTTTTTAGCACTCATCAATATGCTAGGTGCAGCGAGCAGCTCCGAGTCAGATCATTCTGTTCATGACTATTCCCAAGGGGACACTGGTCTTAAGGGCAATGCTGAGAATCAGAGTTCTTCCCCTTCCAAGTCTCTTGAGTATACTAAACTGTCATTTTCTAAGTTTTTGAGTATCAACATGTGCCAATTGAAATATTCTGTCATTATTATTAAATGCGTTTGGTGATCTATATATACTTCTTCATCCCCTATATCCTTTTGATAAAATTATTCTTATTTCTTTTTCTTTATTTCGCTCTTATTTTCTGTCCGCTCGCTCTGAGCCAGCCGTATCAATCTCTTCCTCCTCCCCTCGTCAATCGGTTCATTCTCTTGTTAATACTCCTCCTCCTTCCGACCTGGTATGAGTTTCCCCATTCTGGGTTATTTATCAATAATTGATTGTCGTGTTTAAAATGTATACATTTATCTTTTATTCAGGATATGGGAAAACGAGATGGCGCTCATGGTAAAAGGAGCGTATCAAGTCAACAAGTTAAAGGTAGCGAGTATGGAAATGCCAATGATAAGCGGTAAAGACCTTCCCAGCAAGTCCCTAAAGTTTCTCGTGGCGTCGACGCTGATGCTGAGCTATTGGCTATTCCGGAGGACCCTCAGTTCCGGTATCCTCGCACTATCTCAGCGGCGGAGGCTGGTGTTGATGCTCGCTATGAAATGGTGCACGGGTTTTGGGTCCCTTCTTCTAAAGCAGCTGATTACTTGCGCATAGTGAAGAGATTTGGTCATATGTGCGTTCATCGAGAAATGCCTGCCAACTCTTTAATTGTGGCAAATGAGGATTTACTAGATATTGCGAATGGCCTTTCTCAAGTGGAGGATACTCCTATTGATCCGACTATCTTGAGGAAGTGGGAAGACTCCTTTCAAACTTACATGGTTCTCCGTTTTCCCATTGGCTGGCTTAAGAATTTACTGGATCTAGCAAAGGCGAGTCATAAGGCGCGAAGTAATTTCGTGAGAATGAGGAGCTGGACTAGGAGTATGGATTCTTGCTTAACGTGGCTAACATCAAGAAGGAGGCCTACGACCGACTAATGGCGGATGTTGGGTTAGTAACCAGTGAGCTGAGGTCTGCCCGAGCTGCTGCAGAAGAGGTTAACGCGCGCCTTGTCAAGAAGAGGGCAGAGCTGGCCGCGTTGAATATTAACTAATTCTCCCTTTTTTGTTTTTTATGAGTGGGTTTTAAACAATACTTTCTTTTGCTTGGATTATTGAGGATATTATTGTGGTTTTAGAACACGTTTGGTCATTTGTATTTATTATGGTTGGATAAGTAATTAATGGGATGTTGTCATTTTGTTCCTATAAATAGAGGTGGATAGAAGTGTTCTTAGTTAGTAACTTTAGATTTCCTTTATTATTTTTTTGTTGTGAATTGTGATTATTTGTAGATGGCTCATCGTCTTCATGGTTACACCTTGGATCTAGCTCCAGCACCAACGCTGGTTATTCCTTATAAAAAGAATCATGAGTTGAGTCCTTACTATTGGTAAAAGCTGAGGTAGGAATGCTTAGAGAAGTTAGAATAGAGAGTAGAGTAGCCACACACGCGCAGTATGATTAAAAATACGAGACGAATTCTATGGCTCAGAGGTCGCAAATGTCCAGGCGTTTGACTTTGGTGTACAGCGTGCTCTAGATGATATTATTACTGCTCAGAACAAGGCTGGGCGACTATTCCAAGAGTCGATAATTATGACGACTGACATTGAGCAAGCAATAGCTAACTGCCGTGCATTTATCACTCAACATGCGGGTCCTAATATCCGCGGATGTGTCTTGACTTTATGTGCTGTGTCTGCTCTCATTCACCCTACTAATATGAAGGCAGAACTGGCACGTTTGCTAGTGTTGAAGGATGAAGTTTGGATGCTGCAAACTCATCGATTGATTGCTTTGGATAAGGCGCGCAAAGCTTATGGGGAGCATAAGGATACGTTGAATATGGATCGGGAAGACCATGCCTCCAACGACGTTATGCACAAGATTCACCAGGAGTTAGAAGAGGTGCGTAGTGCTTATACTGACTCCACTACTCAATATGGCGCGGCACAGTTGATGATGCAGGACCTAGATGAAGACACTTCTTACTGCCGCTCGCTTATAACTGAGCGCTCTTAATTTGGTTACTACCATCATCATTTTTTTTTTGGAATTCGTAAAAAAATGTTGTCTTGGGAATTATGTTATTTAATTATATATATATAAGGGAGTTATCTTGGTTAATCACAATAAAGATCCCTTAAGTTCTTTTGTTTCATGGCTAATCGTGTGAGGTTAGTTCTGGAGGTAAGGCATCTAAATCGCCTTTTGCAAGTAATGTACCTTGGCGCGTGATACTTTTGAGATCAGTAATTCGTGTTGGCATGAAAAATCGGTAGATGTGGATCGTCTTGTGATGAAGATTCAAAGTGAAGGCAGACTGCCGGATATAACTATCCTTGCATATCGCGGTCATTGCCGCGAGCAACGTCTGATCACTCATTTCCACTGCATAGATACGGGTCGTAGCGTGAGGTTCATTGAGGTGGCTTTTTCTGAAGTTCACAGGGCGCTTCGATCGTTATCCTAATTTATTTAATTTTTTATTTTTATTTATATATATATATAGGCTAATAGTTTGTAGGGAAGTAGTAAGGAACTATGGGAGAGTCAATCACTGCATTAAGTTTGTTTCTTAAAAACAAAGACTTGAATTGTTACGAGCTACAGTTGCTGGAAATGCTCGACTTGCTTATGAGTATGAAGGTTTATTTGAAGTTAGTCAGACGCAATACCTTAATGCGATGGATTTGTACGTGGATCATTTAAGTATTTGTCAGATCGATCCTTCAGTAGAAAACATCATAACCGCGGACGGAGCGTCTGAGGTTTTTTCTGAAGCTCGTATTCAAATGGAGCGTAGATAAAGTGATTTAGCTATCGCGCGCGGCAGAATAAGGCGTGAAACTTCAGCTCTTGCCTTAGTGCTTCAAACTTAATGAATCTTCATCCTCAAAATATTTCGGTTCTCCACTTTATGTATTATTCCGGATGTTTATGTAAAAACATTTATTTGTCAGGTTCTGAAGTTATTGGTACACTTAACCAAATTTCATATTATTGGTGTGTGTCATTTAATCTGGCTATTCTTATGACTATTGCCATGCTTCACCTAGCCTTTCTTGTGTCTATTGGTGCACTTTTTTTGGTCATGCACGGAACCTAACCGGACTCAAGGCTATTGGTGCACTTCATTTAGCCATGCACAGAACCTAGACTTTCTTGTAGCTATTGGTGCACTTCGTTTAGTCATGCACGAAACCTGGCCTTTCTTGTGGCTATTGATGCACTTCATTTAGTCATGCACAGAACCTAGCCTTTCTTGTGGCTATTGGTGCACTTCATTTAGCCATGCACAAAACCTAGCCTTTCTTGTGGCTATTGGTGCACTTCGTTTAGTCATGCACGGAACATAGCCTTTCTTGTGTCTATTGGTGCACTTCATTTAGTAATGCACAGAACCTAGCCTTTCTTGTGGCTATCGGTGCACTTCATGTGGTCATGCACGGAACCTTTTCGGATTTGGGGCTATTCTTTCTTTTAACACATTATGAAAGATAAAGGTATTTATTATTGATAGATAGTCATTCAGCGTACACTTAAATTATCACGCATAGTAAGCTTTTAACCATTTACCATTAATAGGGGTGTTGATCCGAGATCCATTCATCCTCTTGAGATAATAGTATCCACTTTCTGCAGCTTCACTAATTATGTAGGGGCCTACCCAGTTTGCATCGAATTTTCCTGCTGTCGCGTTGCGCTGAACGTGGGGGGCGATCTTCATAACTACGTCTTGTACTGAGAAGCCGTGTTCCTTAACCTTTTGGTTATAATTTCTTTCCGTCCTCTGCCTGTATTTGTCCACGAACCTTTCAGCCTTGTTTATATGCTCTTCTAAGGTATCGATATGATCAAATCGACTTATCTCATCCGGAGTGGTTAGGCTATCCATGGAGACTCGTGCTGAGGGAATAGCAATCTCTGCTGGCAGGATTGCATCTTCCCCATACACTAGGGAATATGGAGAATCTCCAGTAGAACTCCTTTTGGAGATGTGGTACGCCTAAAGTGCAAGCGGGGCTATTCATGCCAAACTCTGTGATGATCATATACCGTACGGCTTAATATCTTCAACAACGTTTTATTAGTGGCTTCCGCCTGCCCGTTCCTTTGGGATAGTAGATGGTCGAAGTGTGGAACTTAGTGTCGCATTGATCCAATAACTCCTTGACAGTTTGGTTAACGAAAGAGGTTCCATTTTCCGAGCGGATGACCATTGGCGCTCCAAATCGGCATATGATATATTCTTTAATAAACGCGACAATGGTGGCTCTGGCGTAGTCACGAAGCGGAATGGATTCCACCCATTTTGAGGAATATTCTGTTGCAGTGATAATATATTTGTGTCGTCTGGAGGAGGTTGGACTAATTGGTCCGATGATGTCAAGCCCCCAACTGTGGAAGGGACAAGGGGTAACAACGCTATGCATCAGCGTGTGCGGGGGGCGGATGAGTGGTCCGTGACTTTGGCATTGCTGACATTTCTTTACGTGTTCGTCTGTATCAGACTCCATTGTAAGCCAGTAGAATCCTTCTTCATATAGTTGTAAGAACAACTTCCTCATGCCTTGATGCTCCGCGTTATGGGTTGTGGTCATTACTATCTCCGCCTCTACTTGGGATAGGCAGCGTAGCACTATATTTCCATAGATTTTCCTATAAAGGACCCCTTCACTCATAAAGAATCGACCCGCCTTCCTCTGGATTTTGAGCGCGTCATGTCTATTTTGGGGCAGGCGTTCATGCTGAATGGAATCTATGTATGGTTGCCTCCAATATTCTATCTCTGCGCTACATATCTCTGCTTGCTGCGAGGTGCTTGACAATCTTCGCATTTATCTTGTATTACCTCTGCCTGGGCTGCCATGCTGGGCCAATAGACTCCCATTCTTTGCACGCGATGATATATTGGGATCTCACATGTTTGTCCACAAGATTTTGTGTGTACGCGATTCAGTATTTCTTGCGCTTCTATCCTTCCCACATATATTGATAAGGCACCTCCATATTTTCGATAGTATAATGCTCCTCATATTATAACAAATTGTTTCAACACTTTAACATGAAGCAATTGTTCGTCTGCTTCTTTGGTCAGGTCCTCAATGTATGTCGTTCTCCAATCGTCCTTTTGTTCAAACGACGCGTCCTCTTTCCATGTACTTGGTAATTCCCTTCTCTTCACTACTACCGTTATTTCATCCGCCTTGCATAGATGCAATTTTGCTTCTATAGTAGATAACGCGTCGGCATGTTTATTAGTTGACCTTCCGGTATGCTCGATAACAGTACTCCCCCTTTTCGCAATTAATTCTTGAGCCTCCGCCCAGTAGGGAGCTAAATGTGCCTCTTTCACTTGGAAGTCGCCTGATACTTGGTTTGTAACTAGTTTCAAATCTCCTTTGATATCTAGATCCTAGATTGAGTATATGCCATGCGCAATCCCAGTATCAGTGTTTCGTATTCAACCACACTATTGCTGCATTCAAAATCTAACTTGAAGGCGAATGATAATAGCTCCTTCTTAGGGGTCTCGAATACTATCCCTGCCCCTCCGTAAGAACCATATGATGATCCGTAGAAAAACATAGTCCAGTGTTCTTCCTCCTTGGCTTCCACAACTTCCCCAGGTATCTCGTCACTTATTTTCGTTATGTCCATACCAGGAAACACGGCCAACAAGTCTGCAAATGCCTTCCCGCATACTCCTTTAGACCGCTTATATTTTATCTCGAATTCAGATAACTGAAGTAGCCAACGGGCTGTCCTGCCGGAAAAGACCGGCTTTGTAGCCAAATAAGCAATCGGGTTAGCGGCCGCTACCACTATAGTTTCATGAGGAAGCATATAGAACCGCAATTTATGTGTAGCATATATGAGTGCCAAACATGCTTGATCCGCTTTCGAGTACCTGAATTCCGCATCTCTGAACCCTCTGCTGATATAATGGATCAGACATAGTTGATCATTGCCGAGGTCTTGAGATAATAGTCCCCCATCGCTATGTTAGTGAATTTTGTATACAGGTAGAGGTGTTCTCCTTTGACGGGCGGTCGCAGAACTCGCGTATTGATTAGGAATTCTTTAATATTTTAAAATGCTTGCTCCTGGACGTATCCCCATTCATACGTCTTGTTCTTTTTTAATAAGGGTGAGAATGCAGATAATAGTTGTGCCAATCCTGGAATGAAACTTCGAACATAAGATAACCTCCCTATAAAAGTCTGTAACTCCTTTACATTTATAGGCGACCTCATGGTGGTTATTGCTTGTACCTTATCCGGATCAATCTGTATTCCTTTATCCGTCACAAGAAATCCTACGAACTTTCCGGAGGTGGCCCCAAAAGCGCATTTGAAGGGGTTCATCTTCAAATGATATTTCCTGCATCTGTTAAAGACGTTCCTTAAATGGTCTACATGGTCTTCTCGCGCTATTGACTTTACACGACATCATCTATGTATACTTCCATTATCTGATCCATCATATCATGGAAAATAGCTATCATTGCCCGCTGATAAGTCGCGCCTGCATTCTTCAATCCAAACGACATCACAGCGTAGTAGAAGTTTCCGTATGGCATTTGAAAGGCTGTCTTATGAGCGTCCTCCGCTGCCATTCTTATTTGGTTATATCCTCTAAACCCATCCATGAACGAAAACATACCATACCCACACGTATTGTTTACCATTACATCTATATTTGGCACTGGGAAATCATCTTTAGGACACGCGCGATTAAAATCTCGATAATCGACACAGCATCGGACCTTTCCATTCTTCTTTGCTACCAGTACAATATTGGCCAGCCAGACAGGGTGTTGGATCGACTTTATGAATTTATATTTTAGTAACTTCTCCACCTCCTCCTTGATAGCCAACTCGATCTTTTCTGGGAAATTGCGACTTCGTTGTTTGACCGGCTTGTACTCGGGTGAGACATTGAGGTTATGTGCGATTAGACCACTATCCAGGCTGGGCATCTTGTCATATGTGAAAGCAAACACGTCCTAATATTCGCTGAGCAACTTAATCATCCGCGCTCTCTCCTTTTCTTCCAAATGTTTACTTATGCGTACGCAACGGGGTTTATCCTCTGAGACAAGGTTTATTTCTCCTAGTACATCAATAGTTGGATCGGCTTTCATCTTTTCTTCGAGTAAGCTCTCTATCATTTCTTCTCATGAGATAAGGGCTTCTTCCTCTTCCTGCAAATGTTCAAGCGCTGGGGTCATCTCCGTCATTTCTTCATCTACTGATGACATGGCGCAATTGTGTTGACAATGGGAGACTTCCCCAACTAATTGCTATAAGCGGTAGACATGTCCTCCTTCCGGACGTGAGAAGCGTTTGAACTGGATGTTTGTAGTCTCGGTTATTGCTCGTTTGTCTCCTGCGGCAGGTCCCATCCGCGAAGGATTGAATACTGATTTAGCTTTCCCTTTATTTTGAGCCTCTGGTTGGAATTCCTCCCATTTTGGTAACGGTATGAAGTGCTCAGGCTGCTCTTCTTGGCTCTGGATGGGCTGTGTGTAAAAGACTGCATCTTCCATATAGGCTTCCTCTGGTCCGAATGGGTTTCTCGTAGCCGGGATATAAAATTGCTTTTCTACGATATTAGTTTTGATGCATTGATGGTACGTCGAGGCTACTACTTTGTGATTCAAGAGCCATCATATTCCGAGTAACACGTGAAACGTAGTATCATCTTCAAGAACGTAGAAGGGAGTAAGCACCCTAATAGGACCGATCTTCATCATTATATGTACGATGCGTATTGCAGTTTGAGTATGTCCGCTAAATCCTCTCACAGTTGTTGCGCGCATTTTAATCGCTGTCCTTGACACACCTAGTAATTCTAACGTATGTAAAGAAATAATATTTAGTGAAGCTCCCCCATATATGAAAGCTCGCTTAAGTTGCTGCTTGTTGATGTGAGCCGTCAAGTACAGAGGTCGGAGATGTTCTCCCGGGAAACATATGTCTTCATCCGTGAAAACAATGGCTTCTCTAGGCAGCAAGTCATATGGTTTTCCGGACGCAATTGCAGCTATGGATTTAGATGCTTCTCGGATCTGATTCTCACTGAAACCCAGGGAATCGAAGAACTGCTGAGCTAAGGCAGTTTGAGAGAACTTACTGGCGATCCCATTTGTGTCTGAGAAAGCCGCCATTTCAGATGCTTCACATATTTCCTCTTCTTCCACGTCTTCCCAAGGTATCCATGTTTCTCCCTCATCCAGATCGTGTGAAATCATCATGACTTCGTGTTGAGAGAGCGAATCGTTGCTAATACTCTGATCTCCAATATCTAGCTCGACTCTAGCCTGCTTTTTTTGGACTATGTAACGCAAGGAGTAACATTCTACGGTTGGATGATGTACTCTTCATTGATAGTGACAATAGCGTTCGTGTTTCTTGTCGGCTACAGTTGTCTCTGTGGATACTGGTGGCAAGGTTTCTTCCTTGTTTGCTACCCATTGTTCAAGAAACCCTACTATTTTTTCTTTGTTGCATGGTAGGGGCGGTGGTAGGGTAGATATTCCTCCTTCTCCCCTTCCACCATGGTAGGGGTTGTTGCCAAACATGTCCCATTCCTCCTGAGTTCATAGCCTCCGCACAATCTGAGATCCGGGCCTCCGCTTCCTCAACCTCCACAAAGGTTTGAAACTTAAAGTTTGTCAGATTCAGTCGGAACATATCATCCATTCCTCTAATGCAAATTTCTACCTGGCGATCCTATGGAATATCCTCATGACATTCGAGCGTGAAATATCGGAAACGCGTGATGTATTTGCCGATCTCTTCCCCTACTCTCTGGGTGCATTTTACCAAATCTATTGTCGTGACTCTTCTTTGAGCGGGATAGAACTTCTTCAAAAAGAGTTGGACCATGGCGGGCCATGAAATGATGCTTCCGGGTTTCAGATTATCGTACCAAGTAAAAGCTTCCGGGTTTCAGATTATCGTACCAAGTAAAAGCGTTGTCAGTTAGCGACTTTGGTAATTCTCTCATGCAAAGGCTTTCGTCTTGAGCGTAAGTAATCATAGCTGATAGGAAACGACTCATGTGCTCTCTCGCGTTTCCTTTCCCTCCATGTGTTTTAAATTTTGGAGATGTGTAATCCTCCGGATATAAGTAGTCAGCGACTTCCGCGGAGTATGGTGATTCCAGCGAGTCACAGGCATCATGCTTAGTTACCCGATAGTTAGTCTCTATATATTCTGCGATCGCATCTTCCGTCATACCCGGGATAGCATTCTTAGCACTGACCATTCTGGGTATTGCCGTGTTTTGCTCTCTCGCCCGTTTTAAGATTCCATACAATTCATGTTGCCTTTTGATAGATGCATCTAGCTCCTCTTGCATTTTGGACATTTCTCGCTCGCTCTCTTTGACCGTAGCCTTATCTTTATAAATCTCTCCTTTCTTGTGAAAAGCTCCGGAGCCCTGGGATACTCCTGCTCCTTGCACAATGGGGGTAGTGACTACTGCGCGGAAGCGTATTTCTTCACCGCTCTTTCTCCTTGCACATCGTCTATCTAAACATGATCCGGGTTTAATAACTGTTGATGGTGGTTTTTAGTTCAGGGCCAAAATTGTAAAACCCTGTATTTAATGCGCCGTCATTCTGCAAAGAAGATTGAGCCATTTAAAAGTGATGAGTTCCCAAGCCTCTTTACTTACATATGTATTGAGCAATGCAGCATATTTATATGAAATTTATTCAGAATGGTGCGCGTAACAATAACCCTAAATATTCTGTAAATTTCTGAGTATTTATTCTGCGCCATGTTCCCCAGTTGAACTCTTAATACTGACATGACATGACGACTAATGCTCGCTCCCAGCCGAGTAGCATGAATCTCCCGAAGTGTCAAGATTAAGATGCGTGTGGAAGTACTCAATCAGAGGCACGCAAAGTTATGCTGCCCTTTGATATTAAATTAGTGATTTATTGTATCAGTATGCAAAATTCACCCAAAATTGATTGATTTTGCAGCAAGCCGCAAAATTTAGTTCTTCAACCTAATATATCAATTTGCAAAAAATTAGGTTTTGGCGCCCTGTGCAATATCTCGAACCCTATTGATCGAGACAAAACCTGGGTAAGCTAGGAAATTAATCCACCATGGACTAGTAGGAGAAAAATCCTACCAAAAATCAGAAAGCAAGAAATAAAAGAGGAGTTGCGGCAAATAGGAGCAGCAACAAGAGGAGGCGTGGCCGCGCCACATGGCTGGCCAGTTCTCCCTAGCAGGCACCACCTGTAGCCGGATGGCCACGCTCCATCTTTCCCTCGTCGGCCCAACTTTCTTGTCGACCAATCAGGTCGCTCCAAATGCGCCACATGCATTTAGAATGAGTCTGTCCACATGCTTTGTCGGCCCCCTTTTCATCGACCAATATGGTCGCTCTAAGTGTGCCACATGCATTTAGAATGAGGCCGGCCCCATGCTGCTTGTCGGCCCCCTTTTCCATCGACCAATCAGGTCACCTTAAATTCGCCACATGCATTTAGAATGAGGTCGTCCCCATGCTGCTTGTCGGCCCTATTTCCATCGACCAATCATGTCGCTCTAAATGCACCACACATACTTAGAATGAGGCCGGACCCATGCTACTTGCAGGCCCCCTTTCCATAGACCAATCAAGTCGCTCTAAATGCGCCACATGCATTTATAATAAAGCCGGCCCCATGCTGCTTTCCGTCCCTCTTTCCATCGACCAATCAGGTCGCTCTAAATGCGCCACACACACTTAGAATGAGGTACGTCCCATGCCGCTTGCCGGACCCCCTTTCCATCGACCAATCAGGTCCCTCTAAACCCGCCACACGCATTAAATAAAGCCAAGCCGCGCCAACACCTAGTGGTCATCAGGTCATCACATCCACACACACTAATTAGGGATTTTACATGACAAACCCTAATTTAGTTAAGACCGCTATGCCGTCCCATGCCAAATAATGCCACATAAGGCATTAAGTTTGATACGGCAACTAGAGCCAATATTGTTGGATCATAGTTGGATCTAACACCAACATGCCAAGATATAGTGGTCGCGCCATTACGCCACTATGCCACTGGCATGCGCTAAATTACAATCTCGTCCAACTTCGCCAGCCGAATTGACGGACCTAGATTAAATCTCAGACGACCAACCAAGACTAACTTAACAGCGTCACAAGTTATTTCTTGCATCAAGTCTCATGACTTAGCTCGCCACACATGATCACCCGCCGCCTAGTTTGCGTGCGATTGGTTAGAATAACTAGGTATTGCACACAAGACCCACTCAGAAATCTGCTGCATATTTTCCACGAAAATATTCGAGACATCAAACATGTCACAAACTGGGGGATGCTCACTGGGGTATTGGTCTGGCAGTTTACAGCGTGCGGAGTGCAACGCGCCTATTACGAGAAAGTGTCAGGAAAAGGAAGACGGTTAATGAGCAGTAAGTGAGTAGTGGGTGTAAGGATGACCAGTCTTCCCTCGTGATGGAAACATGATGGTCACCACTTTTTACACGACTCCACTTCTCCACTACTTAACTTTATCCACTTCCTACGAGATCAGGTGTGCTCAATCATGACTTGTATAAATAGGTTTTCGACCTATTTCGACAACATGGGCACAAGTGTTATCAACACAAGTATCCAGAAAACGTCGAGAACTGATAGATTACGTTCTGCAAGCCAGTTCCACATTCTGATGCAAGTCATAAAACAGCCACACCTGCATAATTCAACATTCTGATCTCAAACACGTTCTTCGCTTCCCTACCTAAGATCAACCATTTTCCTTCACTTTATGACAGAATTGAATCTGGAACGATTATTTCTTGGTTTAGGCCAGAGTCTTACAGATTGAACTCTCGAATCTAAAAGTACTCATGTGCAGTACATTTGTTTAGGGTTTGAATTCGTTTATCATCAACACACCCAAATTTACCAAAAACAGCAGAATCAGTTTTTACCCCAAAACAACTGGTGACCACAGTGGGAGATTAATCTCTCGGTTGCAAAATCAATTTTCAATTTCATTTTCAATTTCAATTTTCTAAATTTCCCAAGGTGGTTGATCTTAGAAATGGTTCAGAAACCCTCAATCCCAAATTTACTTCTGCTAGCACTGACAATACTTCACAAGTTATTCCTGAAACCGTTCTTCCAATTAAAACCCTTGTCGAGGATATGGAGTCTCAATATTTAACAACTATTCACGATTTGATGAAAATCCTGAATGATATTTTCAGGGATCAATATATTATTGTCAAGACGCAAGATGAAGTATTTACGCTTTTGAAAGACCTCACGGATCAACTATCGAAGGGACCAACACGTATTCATTTTGGAGGAAATGCCATCAACAATTCATTTTGGACCAATACTGATGATCAAGAGATGTTTTCTCAAGATCGGAAAGAAGACTCATGGGATTTGTCACGTTCCCATCAGAGTCCTCGCAATGAAAAGATGATTTCATTATGTGTGTCCTTGCTGGAAAGTATCAATTCCCATATTGCATCAAAATCTGCTAAGAGATCCGTTGTTGATTTACTCAGTCGATCCGGACCGTCCCAGATTGAGGAATCTCGTAAAGATGTTCTGGAAAGCAGACGTCCTTCCAGTAAAAGATCTAACCTCCAGTCAATCGCTAGTGACAGAGGAAAGAGAAAATCTCTAGCAGCGGAACAACAACTCAAACGCGCGGCACCAACGTAACAACAAGAAACTGGAGATTCTGTTCCAAACTTCTCGTTCCCGATCGAGGAAGTAATTGAACTCCTGGAAATATGGATTCAAGATGATGCCATCAAACTACCTCCTATCAGGTGCCCACCAACTGAGAAAGAAATGGCAAATCCTATATATAGCCATTACCACAGGTTCGTCAGTCATCCAACCAATGAATGCAACAAATTGAAGCGCATTTTCAAAGAAAAGGTAGATGCAGGGGAACTTCAATTACGCACTGAAGGAGTTCGCAGAGACCCTCTTCCCGTCAAGAGCTGCATGATTTCTGGGGACTCCGTCCACAAAACCATACAGTCTACGATGGAGCATTTATGTGAAATTCTGTATTTCTCTAAGACGCAGCGTCAAGACATATTTGCATCCCTCAACCGTATTGTATCAGGCAAGCGTATGTTTCCAGTTAGGGAAGCCGCTCCCAAACCCCAATCTTTCTTGGAAAATGCGACCGGTAGATGTAACTGGGGACTCCTAACCACCGCTTACGTGAAGGATGTCGAGCTTGACGGCACATTGATTGA
Organism: Papaver somniferum; assembly: GCF_003573695.1. Taxonomy (NCBI): domain Eukaryota; kingdom Viridiplantae; phylum Streptophyta; class Magnoliopsida; order Ranunculales; family Papaveraceae; genus Papaver; species Papaver somniferum. Next base: position 89,954,164 of record NC_039368.1, on the reverse strand, counting down.
CGCGGACTCTGATTTCAATATTTTCACCATCAAGACGCTGAGAGCTGCAAAGATTTCAAAACAGGAAGCTGTCCATCGCCCAACCATAATCAAAAAATCAGAAGGAGAACCCAGAGATACTTACGGGTACATAAATCTTGAAATCAAGGTGGGAGATGCTCTAACACACACCAAATTTCATGTGGTTAAAGAGTACTCGAGTTATGATATGATCTTGGGGGCTCATGGATACACGATAACAAAGCAAAGCTATGAGTATGCCCTTTGCCAGTATCTATACCTGAAAGGGTCTCCAACAGGCCGTTCAATCCTGAAGACTATTTTTTGACGTATCAACAACTTGCGAATGTGACACAGCTGCCTGGAGAGAGCGCATCAGCATTTGTTCGTAGATTCCAGACACAAGTAAGTCTTATTGAACAACCCTTTTTGTAACCAGTCACTCCTCCTTCCGCCAAGGCATGGGGACTCGATCCGACTATCAACCCAGCAATCACTAAGAGATGTGAATGGGATGTTGGTTTCAAGTATTTTATCAAGAGTTTAGAAGCTTTCACAGTTAAAGATAAGGAATCTAGGAAATTAATGGCGCAACGCCCAAACCCATTCCAAGTTGGAGATATGATAGTTGTGGCTCAGCCTGCTCCGTCCGATTCCAAGGGAAGGAAAGACAAGCCTTACCTAGTGGCGGAGATTATTTTGGGAGGTTATTGCAGGCTCATCAATACTGACAAGCTATAAGGCGTAGTAATACGCGCCCAGTGGCTCAAACCCTTCAATACCTAAGATGTCGCATCGCCCTCTCCTCCAAAATTCCTTTTAGTGTTTCTTTTAACAATTTCCCTTTTCATGCAATATTTGTAATTCCTCCAAAATGATTGCATTGCTTGCATTCATAATTAGGGTTTCAATTTGTCAATTAACCAAGTACCATTTCCCTTTTAGAAATCTCTTTACTCCTGAATCATCTCAAGAAAAAGTCGAGTAAACCCAAACTTACACAAAATCATTACCCATTAATTCGAAACCAGAAAAATCAAACCATGCAAGATATGCCTCATATCTTTCAAAATACCGAAGAGGGGAATATGTAAAGGAAAATAAAGCACAAGATCATCAAGCAGCGACACATTATTTCTGGAGAACGCATCTTTCGCATCCTAAGACCAGTCTGCTTCAACCTTCGCCTGACGAGATTCCTAGAAGAAGTTTTGTTGTCTGTAGTTTCCGGATTTTGGGAATCCCCTTCATGGGACCAACAAGCAATGCATTTGAAGTCAGCACACATAACACTCCTGGGTTGCAACTACTTCTTCAGAAACGGTGCATCGAATCACATTACACGCACCATTAATTTGAGATGAAGCCTCCTCACCTAGCAAGCATGTATTTTAGATTTCTTAGTCAGAGGCAATGCGTCCATGCTTCTACACACCTGGCTTTTGGATTTCTTAATTCGTGACAATGCATCCATGCTTCTACATGCCTAGCCGGCACGCCAAAAATATCCAAGAAGCATGTAATCTGCACCAGGGATTATCAAACAGAAGAATGGGAAGAACTCGTTTTTCGAAATAAAGGGTTAATGGCTCCCTCACTATATTTCTCTCCAGAAGCTACTTCAATGTTCTCTCCAGAAGATGCTTCGATGTTCTATCCAGAAGTCGCTTCGACATTCTCTCTAAAATCTGATTCGATGTTCTCTCCAAAAGTCGCTTCAAAGTTCTCAACGTTCTATCCAGAAGCCGCTTCAACGTTCTCTCCAGAAGCCGCTTCAACGTTCTCCACAAAATCCGCTTCAATGTCCTCAACGGAACGCCTTTCATCCCGTTTGTTAGAGCATTGCTCGGTTGAACACACCAACCGTTGGTATGTCAAGTTTGGTTGTCATATTTTAGTGAATCAAAACTCATGTTAAGAGTCGCTTGATTATGTACTAGATTCAACTTCGTATAGGTTAGCTTGAAAGTATTAGGATAATGAGACATAACAAGTATTGAGAAGACTTGAAGATGTGAAGAAGCAAGGAGCTACAACGACAACAATCATCCTTCCACTTGAGGTTAGTGATATTTGACTTGAACTATTTCATTCCCTAACATATCTTTCAAGTCGTGCATATTGAAAACAAAACTGCAAAGCATATTTGAACTCTAGATAGATATATTATTAAGGAATACAATTCGAGGTTTATTGCTTAACCATTATACTTTGTAGATAAGACATCACCATAATCATTTGAATGCTATTGTGATTATGTATGGGTATAAGGTGAGGATTTCATCCTAGGTAACAATGTTTTACATGTAAGTTCATAAACTTGTTTTTGAATCGAAAAGGAAATCGTTAGGCGTTATTAGTTTTGTTATTCATTGCATATATTATGAACAACCAATGTGTGTGATTGAGTATAACCATTCACGACTTGTTGTGTTCTTGGTAGAACTATTCACAACGGCCTGACTTATGTATTGGTATGACTTTTATTAGTGAAACCAATCTTAAGTAATCTCCTGAGATGGTATGATCGGGTTTGTGATTTTATGTTTGACCAAATATGGGAAGGGGAACCGATCCTAGTAAGAGGTGCAGTACATCACAAAGGGGAACCGATCCTTGTATGAGGAGCAGCAAGGTTTATAGCATATTGGGGAACCAATTCTATGAACATGTACAATATATTTTTAGGCAAAGGGGAACCGATCCTATGGACATGTGCAACACATATAAGTTAGATACCATATATATTGGGGAACCGATCCTAGTACCTAGTCAACCGAATTTTGGAAAGCTAGTGTGACTATGCACAGTACTCACATGGAAGGTAGAACCGAAACTTGTTTTGGTAGAACCGTTAAACCCATGATTGTGATTGAATGTTATTTGATCAATCGCATAGTTCTTGAAAGTCAGATGAACCAATTCTAAGCTTGTTTAGAAGTGTGGAAAATCGGTTTCAAGGTTGTAAGTGTGAAAGAGAACTTACAAAGTAAGGATGTCGACATACTTTGAACACGTGTTGTGAATGTTTATTTCTTTAATTGTTCAAAGTTATTCCTTGATAGCTAAGGGAATGGAATCCCAGGATCGAAACATAAATAAGTTAAGAATCTTTTAATTAAGGTTATTAATTTCATTTTGTAGGGAAATAAGAATTGGTAATGTGCATTTACTAATTAGAGATTTTCCGAGAACTTTCGACCATTATTTTTGGACAGAGCATTTCCAGGAATTGTGATTGTGCTTTGATGAATATCTTGAGAATGTTTTTGGTTTTGGAAATTACTTACTGTCCAAACTTCCTTGTCTATAAATACTTGAAGTTTGCCTTTCTAGCAAACTAATCCTTCGTAACAACAAGCTTCCTATTTGTTGTGTTGTTACTGGTGTAGCCGCCTATTCGGAGAGGAGAGTAACCTATTTAGGTGAAATATCTTACGGCCACTCAGTTTAAAGTACCCTTTGGGATTGAGAAGCTCTAGCGTGTACCGTTGGTGGGAAACTAGATAATTGCGGTTTATCTTTTGTTTTCATTGATTTGATTGACTAACGGTGGTTGAACTTTGATTGCACCTAGTTTTTTTATGCTTGAGAATCTTCTCTTCTGATATAAGATTCACTCAAACTAGTTCAGAGTTTCGACAGGGATCTTTAGACTGTTGTTAGTTCTAAGGACGATCTTGTGATAATCCATTGTTAACATACTCCGTTCTGTGTGTGATTGATCACAAGAGATTCAAGTGATTGTGTGCAGGTTATTATTGAAGATCTAAGAAGATTTAAAGACGAAGAAGATTTCTGATTTGTGGGTTCATAGTCATTGGTGTGCACAATACTTGTTTCGGTAAAAGAGGATCCAATTAATAATCGGTTTATCATTGTGATAGATTGGATTGATTAATTGAGTCGATAGGCATCAACACAATTCTTTGAATTAATAGTGTTGTTGGCTTAATCTTAAATGATTACTTCGGTAATTGAACATAAGATAGATCTAAGGACCTGACGAAGGAGTTTATGTTAAGATAAACAGAAGATCCTTTGCCCGACTCATATCACTTGGTTGAAGAGAGTTGATACCAAACAGATTTTTTGTTCCTTTACGAACCAAAGGAATTGTTCCAAGTACGTGACTTATTTATAAGTTGGAGGCGTGGGAATACAAACGGAAATATGTGAATTATAGGCTTAGTTTCTTGGTCTCAACTATACGAAGTTAGGTGTAATTTTGTGTAGCGGCTTAATCCTGAGAGTATTCAATTCTGGACAAGGTCCCGGGGTTTTTCTGCATTTTCGGTTTCCTCGTTAACAAAATATTGCTATGTCATTTACTTTATATTTCTGCATTATAATTGTTTTATTATAATTAAAGTAAATTACACAAACGTTAATTCCTATTTAATTGATAAGTGAATCCTATTGTGTTTGGTTAAGTCCGAACCTTTTTATCAAGTGACATACTTCGTTGTTGTATTGTCTCGATCTCGTATCCATAGACGATCACACGAAGTATGAAACGATTAGTTGTACTGTCTCGACTCAGTCCATAGACAATCACTTTCGGAGAAAGGACTTATGGGTAGGAAAATTTTTAGCTTGAGATATATTTGAGTACCCTCGCCTTTTCAATTGGTATCAGAGCAGGCAAACACGAAAAGATCTAATAATCTGTGTTTGGTGCGATCCAACCTATGAGAAATGAATCTAATAAGCGATTCAGTTAACGTAAGTCAATATGATAAATATGGTCTTGAAGACAAAACCTTCTGTGAATCTACTGATCAGGCTGATCTCTAAAATGTAGACTCTGGTGATTGGAAAGCTTGCCTTCAAAAGCAACTTGATGAGATTTCTGAAGATGGTGACTCAGAAATTGATCAAGATGTTGAAGATGATCTATCTGAATACTCCTCACTGTTGGGAGCCGTCTCCAAAAAAAAACTATCTTCTTCAGATGTGATTGGACTTCTTGCTCCTCTCAGTAGAGAAAACAGAAAACTAAGAAAAGTTTTATCTGTCTTCTTCTATGGATATCAGAGTTCCAGATATCTTCTTAAAGACTACAAAGAGAGTCTTCACTCAAAAACCCTTGAGTTTGAGAACCTCAACAGGAAACATTACTTGTTGAATAAAAAACTTCTTGAGACAGAAGCCTTGATTAATTCTCAACATTCAACGAGCAACGATCAGCTTTCATCTGACTCCTTGAAGAAAAATCCTCTTGAGGATCAACTAACCAATGCTCTTGAAAAAATCAAGGTGATAGAAGAAGAGGTTGTAAGACTGGGAAGACTTAATGATAGCATAATTAACTTATCTTCCCTGATAGATGCAAGGAGATGTCATGGAGACAAACGAGGATTAAGATATGATGGGATTGATACTTCATAAATCAACAAAGAAGTCAAATTCGTAAAGGCTGTTTGTCCGTCTACTCTTTAAGATCCATCGATACAAGTATGCTTGCATGATTCGCCCAAGTACTCTTGTAAGATTCCAACAGAAAAAATCTCTGAATGCAAACAGAGGAAGATTCCAACTAAGAAGCAGTATCATGATGGAAAGTATCATAAAGGTAAATCGAATAACTATACACCTTTCAATAAACATTGTTTTTATTGCAGAGAAAAAGGTCATATGCAAAGGGAATGTAAGATTCGAAAGATGCAGAATGCTCTATCATATATCTCAAAAGAATTAGATAACTTCACTTTCAAAAAACCTCTCAGATCACTATTGTCCAGTGAGACAAACGAATTTTGACATGAATTCAAAATCATGTCCAAAAAGAAACAATCCTAAAAGTAGAAATAACGTAAAGGGTAATGCCTTTTTCAATAAGGATATGAGATCTGATGTTTCAAAGTGGAAAAATGCAATGTCTCTACAAATGAAGAATCTTCATTCAAAGACTACCTACAAACTGATACCAAAATCAGAGAAGGCATCGAAAAGAAAGTCATCTAGAACAGTGTCTAAGAAAAAAAATCATGTTATAATTTTAGACAATGATAACTATGAAAGTCTAGTTGTTAGGCTCAAACAGGATCTAAAGATATCCAGTGATATCAATGTGAAAACATCTTTTGATGATTTACTGCAAAGTAGAAAAACAAGAAAGGGGACGAACAGGTTTCTGGAACCTCTCAAATCATAGTAATTATTTCCTCACTTATGTAAGGAAAGAATCGTTTTTCGAAATTGGTTAGGAATTCTTTCCATTTTGAGTTTAAAAATAGAGACTATAAATAAGTCCGATTGTGACCCTCTGGTAATATCAAGTTACAATGTTTCACCGAATGTAGAAATTGAGGAAGACTTGACAAGAGGAATTTCGGAAATAATTATCTCATGCATTACTTTGACCGGTTCAAAAAATCTTTACATGATTCCTTTCATGGTGGAAGGTAAAGAACGATATGATGTTTTCTGTGATTATTGTGTTGAAAAGATTGAAAGGACTCTTGAGTCTAGTTGCACATATTATGAGAAAAGAAAATATGGAATCTGTTCTGATTATTGCTCTTTTTTTATCAAGACAACTCTCTCAACAATCCTTGCTCAAAATTTGTCTGAGGGAACAATGGAATTCATTGGAAGAAGAGATCTTATCAAGGATGATCTTATTTATGCCAAGACGAATATCGCTGGATACAAAGAATCTATTGCAAAATATAGATGGATGAAGACCTTGGAGAATTTAGAAGAAATTTAGAATATTCTAAAGAGGGAGAAACCAAAACTGAGATTCTTCTAAAGGAATTCTTCAGTAAGGCATGCAAAGCAAAGAGAAGATTAAATTCTTATTTGAAACTAGGATACTTTATGTAAGGTCTATTATGAATAAAATTATTTGATTTATAATTTTTCTTGTGATAGTTTTCGATTTACATAGACTGTGCTTGAATGCTTTTATCTTATTTCTATGTATGTTTATGGGATATTTGATTTCGGTTTTACTACCTTAATATTCGATCTCATATGTTGTGAACCCATGTGGTTTGGGTGACTTTTTGATTTAGCAGGATTAAGTTCTAGCCCATGTTGGTAGGCTTTATCAAAGAATCATGAAGGGTTATGGTAGAAACAATATGTAAAAAAGTCACAATATGTTGAATCGGTTTTGGTTTAGCATAAAAGCATATGTGTTTCGACGGTTTTCAACTTTTGCTTGCAATTGTTAAAACCGATTTTCAACCTTTCTTTGGTAAAGATTGATTATTGTTATTCTTTTGTTTTTACATAAGGATGACAACATGATGATATTTCGATATGAATTCTCCCTAGACGAAGATGCAATCATATTGGAGAAGTGAATGCGAAATTTGAGGTAACAATCTTGTTAGTTAATTGTAATCCTGTTTAAGAAAAGCCCGAGTTTATATCATATATATTTATTGCTTTTGCTTAATAAAATTTCGGTTCAATTGATGTTTATTCCATGAGGTGTGTGTGGATGTGTATAATTCAATTGGTTCTGGTTAAGAAAAAACTATTGTTATCTTGCTTTATTGTGTGGTATCAATTGTTTAGGCTTACAAAATTTCGGTGCAATTGCGGTGTTTTAATGCTTATGTTGTTTCAATTGCTTCCGGTTGAGGTGAATAATTATGTAAGTTGATTTATTTGGTTTGTATGAATTATTTATGGCTTAACGAAATAAAAGGATTACGGGATGAGTTTTTTAGTCCAATTCGATTCCGGATAAGAGAAACTAAGTTAATTCTGATCTTAGTTAGACTTATCGAAGTGAGGTTTCGGTTATTCAAGTCTAATCGAATGCCTTAACAAGAAACGCTAGTTAAATAACCTAGTACTTGTCTTGTTTAAAATTGAAAGGTCTAAGTTTATGGATAATTAGAACCTGATGAGAAAAATAGAGTTATCTTTATTTTGGTCTTATCGAACTAAGCGGTTGTTTTTGCATAATCGGTGTAGCAAAGGGACTAAGGTGCTTAGTTGATTTTTGTTTTGCTAAACTAAATTGGAAAAATTGTTTCGGATAATTGTTTCCTTGGTAACATATCAAAATAAAACTACTTGTAGTTTCGGTTTTGATATTGGTTATCAGAACATGATGTGTGGAACCCTCGTGCCTAACTCTACAGGTTGCAAGTCTATTTTGAGATTTGTAAGATTCTTTTCGTGTTGTCCTTTACTTTTTATTTTCTTTGTGATTTTGTGACAAAAAGGGGGAGAAATATATGGAATAAACAAGTGATACTGGCGTTGATTTTATATTGATTGGTATTGCTAAGGAAAAGAACATTGGTGCTTAAACGTTTTATCTAAACGAAAAGAGTGAAAGCACAGGCTAAGGGGGAGTAACATGTCATATGAATTGGTATAACAAAGACGTGCGGATTGAATATCTACCTATCTTCCTTAGGGGGAGTATTTGCTTTGTTATTATAATGTCAACAACGACATTTTCAAGGATTGAATGTAAGCAGTTTACTGTGATGTTGAATTCGCGAATCAAGCGTATGTGCAATGAATTCTTGTAATTTGTTTATCCATATGATGTAAGAGTTTTTTCACTAAAATTGACAAAGGGGGAGATTGTACCCACCAAGCGTTGGTATGTCAAGTTTGGTTGTCATATTTTAGTGAATCAAAATTCATGTTAAGAGTCGCTTGATTATGTACTAGATTCAACTTCGTATAGGTTAGCTTGAAATTATTAGGATAATGAGACATTACAAGTATTGCGAGGATGTGAAGAAGCAAGGAGCTACAACGACAATAATCATCCTTCCATTTAAGGTTAGTGATATTTGACTTGAACTGTTTCATTCCCTAACGTATCTTTCAAGTCGTGCATATTCAAAACAAAACTGAGAAGCATATTTGAACTCTAGATAGACATAGTATTAAGGAATACAATACGAGGTTTATTGCTTAACCATTAAACTTTGTAGATAAGACATCTCCATAATCATTTGAATGCTATTGTGATTATGTATGGGTATAAGGTGAGAATTTCATCCTAGGGAACAATGTTTTACATGTTTTCTAAGGAAGTAAGTTCATAAACTTGTTTGTGAATCGAAAAGGAAATCGCCAGGCGTTATTGGTTTTGTTATTCATTGCGTATATTATGAAAAACCAATATGTGTGATTGAGTATAACCGTTCACGACTTGTTGTGTTCTTGGTAGAACTATTCACAAATGCCTGACTTATGTATTGGTATGACTTTTATTAGTGAAACCGATCTTAAGTAATCACCTGAGATGGTATGATCGGGTTTGTGATTTTATGTCTGACCAAATATGGGAAAGGAGAACCGATCCTAGTAAGAGGTGAAGTACATCAACCGATCCTTGTATGAGGAGCAGCAAGGTTTATAGCAGAAAGGGGAACCAATCCTTTGAACATGTGCAACACGTTTTTAGGCAAAGAGGAACCGATCCTATGGACATGTGCAACACATATAAGTTAGATACCATATATATGTGGGGAACCGATCCTAGTACCTAGTCAACCGAATTTTGGAAAGCTAGTGTGACTATGCACGGTACTCACATGGAAGGTAGAACCGAAACTTGTTTTGGTAGAACCGTTAAACCCATGATTGTGATTGAATGTTATTTGATCAATCGCAAAGTTCTTGAAAGTCAGATGAACCAATTATAAACTTGTTTGGAAGTGTGGCAAATCGGTTTCAAGGCTGTAAGTGTGAAAAAGAACATACAAAGTAAGGATGTCGACATACTTTGAACACGAGTTGTGAATGTTTATTTCTTTAATTGTTCAAAGTTATTCCTTAATAACTAAAGGAAGAGAATCCCAGGATCGAAACATAAATAAGTTAAGAACATTTTAGTTAAGGTTATTAATTTCATTTTGTAGGGAAATAAGAATTAGTAATGTGCATTTACTAATTAGAGATTTTCCGAGAGATTTCGATCATTATTTTTGGACAGAGCATTTCTAGGAATTATGAAAATCGAATTTGTGATTTAATGAATATCTTGAGAATATTTTCGGTATTGGAAATTCCTTGGTGTCCAAACTTCCTTGTCTATAAATACTTGAAGTTTGCCTTTCTAGCAAACTAATCCTTCGTAACAACAAGCTTCCTCTTTGTTGTGTTGTTACTGGCGTAGTCGCCTATTCGGAGAGGAGAGTAACCTAATTAGGAGAAATCTCTTACGTCCACTCAGTTTAAAGTGTCCTTTGGGATTGAGAAGCTCTAGCGTGTACCGTTGGTGGGAAACTAGATAATTGCGGTTTATCTTTTGTTTTCATTGATTTGATTGGCTAATGGTGGTTGAACTTTGATTGCAGCTAGTTTGTTTATGCTTGAGAATCTTCTCTTCTGATATAAGATTCACTCAAACTAGTTCAGAGTTTCGACAGGGATCTTTAGACTGTTGTTAGTTCTAAAGACGATCTTGTGATAATCCATTATTAACATACTCCGTTCTGTGCGTGATTGATCATATGAGATTCAAGTGATTGTGTGCAGGTTATTATTGAAGATCTAAGAAGATTTGAAGATGAAGAAGATATTGCAGATTTCTGATTTGTAGGTTCATAATCTTTGGTGTGCACAATACTTGTTTCGGGTAAAAGAGGATCCAATTAATAATCGGTTTATCCTTGTGATAGATTGGAGTGATTAATTGAGTAGATCGGCATAAACACAATTCTTTGGATTAATAGTGTTGTTGGCTTAATCTTAAACGATTACTTCGGAAATTGAACATAAGATAGATCTAAGGACCTGACGAAGGAGTTTATGTTAAGATAAGCAGAAGAGCCTTTGTCATACTCATATCACTTGGTTGAAAAGAGTTGATACCAAACATATTTGTTGTTCCTTTATTGTTTGGAATACGAACCAAAGGAATTGTTCCAAGTACGTAACTTATTTATAAGTTGGAGGCGTGGGAATACAGACGGAACTAGGTGAACTATAAGTTTAGTTGCTTGGTCTCAATTATACGAAGTTAGGTGTAATTTTGTGTAGCGGCTTAATTCTGAGAGTATTTGAAAAAGCGGGGGTCTAACAACACCACCCAATATTTCTCTTAGCAATCTGTATGGACAAACTCGAATATACTTTTAAGAGAATCAACAAGACTCAATCAATTAAAAGTATATCAACGAGTTTATATCTCTCTCTTGATTTGATTTACTCAAGCGGGAATTGCGAGTTCTGACCAAATGTAAGGAATAACTTGGATGGTACCAAAGACCAATATCCAAGGATCAATCAATATCAATCGACAACCAAAGGTCGGATTTCCAATTGATTGATTCAAACGCACAACCTGTATTATTTCAATTATAAAGATAAAACAATATAATGCGGAAATTGAAATAACACAGACACTAGAAATTTTGTTAACGAGGAAACCGCAAATGCAGAAAAACCCCGGGACCTAGTCCCGATTGAACACACACTGTATTTAGCCGCTACAGACACTAGCCTACGCCAAGCTAACTTCGGACTGGACTGTAGATGAACCCCAATCAATCTCCCACTGAACCAAGGTACAGTTATGCTCCTACGCCTCTGATCCCAGCAGGATACTGCGCACTTGATTCCCTTAGATGATCTCACTCACAACTAAGAGTTGCTACGATCTAAAATCGCAGGCTTTGACAATAAACAAATCTGTCTCACACAGACAAGTCTATCAAAGGATCAATCTATCTCCCAACGATAAACCCTAAAGGTTTTGTTTCGTCTTTTGATAATAATCAAGGGGAACATGAACCAATTGATAATCCGGTCTTATATTCCCAAAGAACAGCCTAGAGTTATCAATCACCTCACAACAATCTTAATCGTATGGTAGCGAAACAAGATGTTGCGGAATCACAAACAATTAGACGAAGATGTTTGTGATTAATTTTTATATCTTACCTATCGGATATATCAATCTCAAGCCAATCAATCTGATTGTACTTGTACGATAGAAGATGCAAGATCAGATCACACAACTACGATAAAAGTAGTATCGGTCTGGCTTCACAATCCCAATGAAGTCTTTAAGTCGTTAACCTGGTTTTAAAAGAAAAAAACCAAAGGTTAAAGGAAAATCGACTCTAGCGCGCAAACAAGTATCACATGTAAGGTGTGGGGATTAGTTTGGCACAATACTAGATGTCTCCTTTATATAGTCTTTCAAATCAGGGTTTCCAATAAATGTTAGCTTAGTAACAAAGCATTCAATATTCACTGTTAGATGAAAACCTAATTTAGATTCAAGATAATATTTCTCAATTGTTAGGTCGAAAACTTAGCTTGTTACACACACTTGAGAATGCACGCTTCTAGGTTTGTTAACCGTACCAAAACGTATGCACTTGTTGGTTCAACAATAGTTAACCAAATGGTTAGCCATATGAGCATTTCATATCAACCACGTTCTTCTCCACCATAACTATTTCAAATAACTTCAAATGAACTAGTTAGAGAGTTGTTCAATTGCAAGGAAATCTTATGTACTACACAAGACACAATTGAAGCAAAGATGATTTGATTCACTTGAATCCGTTCATGAACTTTTATAGCCACAGTTTCCAAACTGTATTCCTTAGTCTTTTTAAGTTTAAGTTCAGAAATCATCTTCAGTTATATAACCTTCTCAAGTTCGCAGACTAGGTTTTCCGACTTACGCGGACTGGGTTCGCGGACTGAGTTCACGGACTTAGCTTCACGCAAGTGGTTTGTCCACTCCAGCAGAAATTCTCGGGTTTGAGAACTTCGGAAGTTCGCGGACTTGGCTCACGCCATTCTTCCGGTTCTCTTGATCAACAAAGTTCGCAAACTTTGGTCCAAGGAATAGGACTTATACATAAATGTGTTTCCACAACAATGCTTATGTCCACCATTGGTTATGTAACCTAAACTCTCATTTCAATCATTGAAACATTCTTAGAGGACGTTATATAATTGTTACACCATTTCTCGTCAAAGCAATTTTCAAGATGATTGAAACATATCATGACTTTCATCACATGGTAAAGATAAAATTGATCGAAGCGAAAATCTTACGAACACATATTTCGAGATATGGATAGGCGAGGTATACTCGGCTCGAAATAACAAATGTATATAATCTAAGTTTATATATATAGCATACGAATTCTTGTCTTAAAGAGTAGGAGATAGAGTAGATAGACTTTTGAATTATAGATAAGTTCAAGTCTTCACATACCTTTTTGTCGAGAAGTTCCACCGGTTCCTTGAGTAATTCTTCTACTTGTATGATGAATCTCCATGAAGTTCTTGATCTCAACTACACTTTCTATCCTAGTACGAGACTTAGCTATAATAGACTAGAAATCATGACTTATAGTTTTGATCACTAACATTGATAAACATGCTTGAGATAGCAACGCATGCGAGTTCAACCGAGCAATGCTCTAACAATCTCCCCCTTTGTCAATTTTAGTGACAAAACTATCAATACATATGGAATACAAAAAAAATAAAGAAACTTTAGTAGCTCCTATTCCACATATCTAATCTTCAACATTCCTCGAAATCTTCGTCACTTCCAAGTACTCTAATGATCCCAAAGGTTGTAAGTTTAGCATCACCGCTGTTGAAGATCCGTAGCTATAATAATGAGAAAACATAGTTCTCGATCATTGTTATACAATGTCATAGTATTATTACACAGCGTCAAAGTTCAATTGTATCACAACTTCAACAATAATACTACGGTGATATGTATCACTCCCCCTTAGTCAATACTCCATCTCACATGGAAACCACTCCCCCTTACATAATGATCCGAAAACCATATGTATTTATAGTATGAACTACATATTAATTCTCCCCCTTTTTGTCAATAAAATTGGCAAAGGTACAAGCACGGGATCATAATGAAATTTCCGAGAGAGACATTTCATGAAAAAGGAAAAAAATACATACCAACTAATTTAGATGCAATCATAAAGCCGAAGCTTAATGCATTCATCAAGGAGTTTAAAGATACAAGATAACCCCTCTAATATTCCACATCCGCACGCCCCTCAAGATATGACCATTAAGCACAAGTTCAAAAGAACTCTCCCCCATTTGATGTCATTCCCGAAAGAACAACAAGAGTGACCTTAATTTCAAAAGAAAAGAAGGATTTTATTGGACACCAAAAACCATGAGAATGATTTTCTATATCCAAAAAACTTAATCAAATTAATCACAAGTAAACCCATTATTAATTTAATCAGAATACGCAATCAAATTAAACACAAGAGGTGACCAATTCAATTGATTATGCTCAACATAAGGGAACTTATGGAGACACGAAAAAACTCAACTAGATTAATTACAAGAGAACCCATAATTAATCTAATTGGAATACACAAACAAACTAATCACAAAAGTAATCAATTTAATTGTCATTTGTTTTGCTCGACATAAGAAAACTTACGGAGCAATAACTAAATAATCAAACAAGATGATTAATTTAGTCCAATATGCTCGACATAACATATCTCATGGAACACCAACTAAGCTAATAAATCAAATTGGTTGTATAGTTCTCAACATAAGATGCATTACGAAGCCTCACAATAATACATAAAAATATGGATCAGGGATGATCAATACTGTGGAATACACAAAGATTCATTTTATCTTCAATCAATATTTGGATAATGACAATTAATAGACATAATCCTTGAAAACAAAAGATTTTAAACTATCTTTTATCAAATGTTTGACAATATAGGCTTAACTTTTGTATTTTTCAAAAGTCTATTCATTCTTTTACCAGTACGTGAATACCTATCACAAACGACTTTACTTTTGACAGAGTACGTGACAAACATAGTTCACGGACGTAAACACCAATATCCCATAACAAATTGCAATATATCAAATCATGAAGATTAATACTGCAAAAACATCATCCTCCAAATATTTTAGAATTTAATACTAATAAACCTAAAAAAGAACAAGAAGATGAAAAAAGATAGCTATGTGTAGTCATAATCATTGCTATTCAAGGCACTAGTTATTCTTCCAACTAAATAAAAAAGAAGACATACTAGGTGTTTGAGGGTGAAAACGGTTTCTGCTGGTTTCGGTAATTTCGCGTGAGCGGGTGAGAAACGAGTCTAAACCCTAAACAATGTACTGCACGGGAGTACTTTTAGATTCGAGAGATCAATCTGTACAAATTCGGCCTAAACCAAGAAATGTCCGTTCCATACTTGCTTCGGTCACAAAGTGAAGGAGAAGGGTTGGTTTTGGGGAGGGAAGCGAAGAGAGTGTTGAGACCAGAATAGTTGATTCTGGAAGAGTAGTTGTTCGACGACTTGTATCAGAAAGTGTAAAGCTCATAGATGTGAAAGCTAACAAGTGATTTATGAGTGTTGTATGTTCCTGACCAAAACTTTTCCTTTGGTGGAAATAGGTGAGACCTATTTATACAGGTCGTAACTAAACGTACCCTGGTCTCGTAAGAATTGGAAACGGTTGAGTAAATGGAAGGAAGCGGTAATGGGTAACGCCTGGAATTGATGTTTCCGTAATGAAGGAAACGTTTCACCATTACTCCTTGTATTTAGTATCCGCCTAACTCTTATGACACTTTCTTGTAACAAGCGTAGTGTACGCCGCACGCTGTAAACCGCCATACCAATACCCTGATGAGCATCCCCCAGTTTGTGACATGTTTTGATGTCTCGAGTGTTTTCATGGAAAACGTGTAGCATGTTTCTACGTGTGGCGTGGTCAAAGGATTTGGCGTTTGTAGCCAGGTTGGTGTCGTGACCAAAGAATAGGATTCGTAGCCAGGTTGGCGTCGTGACCAGAGAGTTAGCATTGCATCCAAGTTGGTGCCGTGACTAAGAGTTATCATCGCAGCCAAGACACTTCCACGAGTCGTTTGTTGGCAGGTTTGTACGGATGAGATCTGTATCTCAGGAGGAAGGATAGCCATAGATTATTGCAACCCTTCATTTGGAAACCAGCGGCATGGTTGCAGCGCTTGCATACTCTTGGCACGGCCAAATTAGGGTTTTGGCGTCGTGGCCAAGAATTGGCACCATGGCCAAGAGATTTCCACAAATCGTTTGGTGGCAAGTTTGCATGGCTGAGATTCGTATCTCATGAGGAAGGGCAGCCATTGATTGTTGCAACCCTTCGTATGGAAACCAGCGGCAGGGTTGCAGTGCTTTGGCATAGTTTAGGCGCGGCCAAGCTAGGATTTTGGCATAGTTTAGGCGCGACCAAAATTAGGGTTTTGGCAAAACCGTGATGTTTGGCCTTGGGCCGGAAGTTGCCATGCGTTAGGTGGCGAACTTGGACGGATGAGATCTGCATCTCAGATGGAAAGGTAGCCGTTGATTGTTGCAACCCTCCGTTTGGCAGCCAACGACATGTGATAGGGCGGGCATGGCTTTGGCATATTTTAGGCGCGGCCAAAATTAAGGTTTTGGCACAACCGTGATGTTTGGCCTTGGGCCGGAAGTTGCAATCCGTTAGGTGGCGAACTTGGACGGCTGAGATCTGCATCTCAGATGGAAGGATGGCTGTTGATTGTTGCAACCCTTCGTTTGGCAGCCAGCGGCATGATGGTAGGGCCGCATGGATTTGGCATGTTTTAGGCGCGACCAAAATTAGGGTTTTGGCATAAACCGTGATGTTTTGCCTTGGGCCGGAAGTTGCCATACATTAGGTGGCGAACTTGTACGGCTGAGATCTGCATCTCAGATAGAAGGGTAGCCGTTGATTGTTGCAACCCTTCGTTTTGGCAGCCAGCGGCACGAAGGAAAGGTTGGCATGGATTTGGCATGCCTTGGCGCGGAGATTTGGCTGGCACGACATGCCATTGGCACATGTGGCATGGTTGGCATGCCTTGACGCGGATATGTGGCTGGCACGGCATGCCATTGGCACATGCGGCATGGTTGGCATGCATTGGCGCGGAGATGTGGCTGGCACGGCATGCCATTGGCACATGTGGTGCGGCTGGCGTGGTTGGCATGCCTCAACGTGGAGATGTGGCTGGCACGGCATGCCATTGGCACATGTGGTGCGGCTGGCATGGTTGACATGCCTCGGC